>NW_010296550.1:11201-80622 GCF_000700745.2 Antrostomus carolinensis | reverse complement strand
AGGGAAAATGAGAATTAACAAAGTGATTTCCTTTTGTAAGGAAAATTGATATCCCTTTTTAAATGCTAGCAATTAGGCAATTAAAAGTTCCTACGTGTTATTTCCATTTGGAAAAAACAACTTGATGATGGTAGGGTACACATTTGATGTAGTCCTGCTTATACATAAAGGATGTACACAAATCATGTTCATCTGACCATATCTGAACAAAAGCAGTTACTTGGCCTGTAGCTTCACGCCTGTCTTTCTGTCAAGCTGCAATCTAAAAAGCTGGTGCTTTGCCATACTGTTTGTCCCCTTCTTTCTATTTTTCTTCTTGCTGTTTACAGTACACACCTAGGGCCAAATCCATCTCCAAATCCTGAGGGTTTATTTTGTTTTCTTGCTTAATAGAAGGGTACTGAACCTTTTCTGCTTTTGCCTGAGTGTAAGTGGCCTCTCCCAGCTGATTAATTCTAGAGAGGTTTGTGATTTCCTTTAAATCACAGACTTACCAAGTAGTGTCTAATCAGCCATTGGTATTCTGGGCAGTTGTGAAAGGTTTTGCCTATTGATTTCATTCTGAAGCTCAGACTGAGAAGTATTTTACCTTTTCTGAATGTTTGGGTTGACTTCCCACATAATATAAAGAATTTTACCACTTTTAATATCTCTTTGTTATCATGTAATTCCAGGAGGAAAATCAGATTCCAAGCCAGGATCCCTTCCAAATAGTTTGTTGCCTTTCAGTTAAAGAGTTGTTTTGGCATTTCAGCAATCAAAGGAGCTAATTATCCAGTTCACTTAGCATCGGAATAAACTCACACTTGCTTTTTCTCTGCCTGACTTTAATGGTGTCAGAAATACTGTGGCAAAAGGCAGGTTCATGTCCAGGTCCTTTTAACATGAATCACTGATGCTAAAGGCTATAGCTCTGGCAGTGCTTCAGTGCATTACATTCATAGTATATTGGCAAAGCTGACAACTCCCATGAAACTACTAGACCTATATTTGCTTAATTCAAGCTGTGATTAGTTAACTCCATCATAGGATAGCCTTCCCAGGCAACAACTGGTAGAACAAGTCTCTACAAAGTTCAAAGCACTGATTTTTTACTCATGATGGCATTAAAAACACTTATTTTTTACTTGATTCAAGTTCCTGATGTAAGTAACACTGACATTAGGTTGAGAATATATTGCTATTTTTAGAGATGTGGGAAAGGTAAGAAAGCTCACCAGGTATTAATGTGGCAATTCATATTGGAAGTCTGGATACAAATATTGGCTGCCTCCTATTGCTTGCTAGCTATGCTCACCTCTGAATAAGAAGTACACTTGTCTGAAGTTTTTGATGTGATGCATACAATTGTGTAATCGTAAATTTGTCTACTTATTTTGTGAAAATTTTTACTGTTTAAAATACACACCTGAAACTCATCCTTCTTTCAACTGATGCATTCAGAGGTTTGCCTTTTGCCTTGAATGTATGATGTAGGAGCACAAGCAAGATTCATCCACTATCTTGCTGGGCACTGGGTTGTTCAGTCTGTTTTGTCCTATAGTCCTGCCAATAGCAATCATTGATCTTCCTTGCCCTCCCAAGAAGATTTCAAAAAACAATACTCCAGAAGCAATTCAGGGTCACTATGGGCCTAATTCCTAGTTTATCTAGGGGGACTGCAGTCAGCCACATCCCTCCCACTTCTGAACCTGGTGTCCAGTTGGTACCATTTTGCAGTTACAAATGCAGAAGATACTCAGTAAGGTGAAACAATGAGTTCTGAGTCTGGCCAGTTTCTCCTTGGTCCTCTTTTTCTTCTCTCTTACCTCTCTACTACAGCTCCTGCTCAACTAGCATGATCTTGAGCCAGGCCTTTCTGCCTCTTGTGACAATCCCAGCACTGCAGTATGAGAACCGTCATTGTCCTCACTAGGGAGGACAAAGCAGAAGGGCTTTGCTTTGTGCTAACCCCCATTTCTCTCTAATTCACTTCTTGGCTTCTGACTGGTCGTGGGCCACAATACTTGACTCTACCTGTAGACCTGGACTCTTTGTGCCTTACGGCATGGTGGAGCTGTCAGCATTTGCTTGTCCTGTGGTTGTTCCATTACATCAGCCACAAAGTTATGCAGTATCTAAGAAGATGAAGAAATAGCAAAGAAAAAATATCCTTGGAGCTCTGCATGGGTGTCTCATCTAGACACCAAAACAATCTACAGAGAATAACACCCATTAGCTGTTGTCAGTGAGGTGGAAGTGGGAGCTGCATTCGTTCCTCCTGATAAAAGGCAAGAATATCCCTTGATCTTGCTCATGTAATCTGCACAGCAGTAGATCTCTTAGTCCCTCCTTTGCCCACCTGTGTCCGTATTGCAGTTCTTCCTTGGCCTGCAGCAATGGCATGGCAATTGCATTCAGAAGATGTGATACAACTGGATTCACAGCAAGAAGGAGGCACATCAGATAAGTTTTCCCCTGAGCATTTTTTTTTTTTTTTCAAATTGTAACTTCATTTTCTGTCCTCGACTCCTAATCCTTCTGCTGCATAAAAGCCTTGACAAGGCTTGAGAAGGACTTGTGTGTTCTGGTGTAGGAGCTAGGAGGATGTGATCTGATTGGCAAAATAAGGTAACAGCAGAGTATCTCATTGCAGGATCCTCATCACCTAACACCTTTACCAGGCACAGCAATTGTTAATACACAGTACAAATGAGATTTGTGAACCTCGCTCTTATGGGATCCTTCTGGATGCAGCGATATTTTATATGAGGTTCAGTATGAGGGACTGTGGAAACTGTAGCAGTGCTTTCCTTGCACTTTGAAGAGACCCCAGTTTGCTTGTGAAGTTCAGTTCAAGGTACAGCATTTATTATAGAGGCCTGTTTCTGATGGCACAAGCACATACCATGAGTCCCATTGAGTGGGCCAAAGATCATCTGTAATAATCTCCTAGGAACTGATAGCTAGATGAAAATTACAGTTTCCAAAACAGAAAGATCTTACTGTTACTTAATACACTTTTAGCACAGAGGGGCATTTGTTACATGTGAGTCTTTGGCAGTAATTTCTTAACCACCTTTTCCTGAACCTCTGGCAGTTAAGAGTTGCTTTCTCAGACTAAGGTTCTGAACACACAAACTTAGTTATTTTGTTAATGCTTTGGATATTAGTGTGAGTGATACCATGGCCCTAAGCAAATTTCTCTTCAAGTTTTAGACTTGTGAAAGAACAATAAGACCAATGATTTTAAAAGGGGTTATTTATTGTAATTCTTATGTTGTGTCTTTGCAGAGCTTGCTATTTTTACCAACTGAAACGCAGAGAAATTCTCAAAAGCAGTTTAAAATAATAAACTTGTCTTAAGTCAAGAACAGATCACATCAACCTACTGGCTCCTACTTCTGTTTTGAAAGGAGCACTGCTGTACCAGCATCCATTCTTCTGATATGAGTTTCCCATGGGTTTTCACTGTGGGCAATCTCTAAGTTTTGACCAGATCTTTGACAGTGACATTATTGTAATTAACAGCTTCTGAAGGAGCCCTGTGGAACATTTACATACTTTACACCTTGTATGATAGATTAGCATAAAATCTTGACCTCCTAAGACTAGCTGTTTTCTTCAATCCAGCAGAAGTCACTGAGAAAGGGAAGAGAAGGTTAAAAAAAAATATAACCCCATTATCAGACTGCATTGTTTTTTTTCGAAGAAGTGAAATGGTCTGTAAGAATTTGGGTAATGCATGTACATGGTTTCTTGACTTTATATCGAGAATATATGTAGGATGGAAATCAAAATATACAGCATCTGTGTGAAGAATGTATGCTTGTCCCAGGGAGCTCTGACACAGAAAGAACCTGTAGCAATGTGTGACATGGTACCTGTGTGTGAGTACCACACCCTGCAGTGTGTGCTTCCTGAAAGGGCATTTAGGTGCCATTGCCATGCTCCGTGGGATCTGCCTTCTTGGACCGCCACAAAAAAGTTTGACAATAAAGTAAGAGCCATTTGGATGTAGAGGTGCCCCATGCTTGAGGGCCAACAAGCAGCTTAACAAAAATGCTTTGCATACAGAATGGTGAGCAAATCCCAGAAATGCAAACATAAAGGATGATCTCCCAACAAGGTTTGTTGCAGGTGCATGCAGGGAGCTCTGCATGCAGCTGAAACCACTGCAGCCATGTTCCTGGATCTAACCTGTCAGTTACTACCTTGTTGCATCCCTGTCAGCAACAGGGAGCAGTTCTCAGGCACTGGAACAGGTTGCCCAGGGCAGTGGTGGAGTCCCCATCCCTGGAGGTATTTAAGAGTCACATAGACATAGTGCTTATGGACAGGGTTTAGTTGGGGACTTGCCAGTGTGAGGTTAATGACTGAACTCAATGATCTTAAAGGTCTTTTCCAATCTAGGCAACTCTCTGATTCTGTGACTACAGGAACCTCAGCAACATACTACCCAGAAAGTGGAATGTCACCTATACTACCAAAAAATCTGCCTCCACCTTCTTCCTGCCTAGAACAAATGGCATCCTATCAAAACTGACTCACTGTTCCACTCCAGTACAGCTCTCCAGAGGATGGTGGTCAAAACGGCTTCAAATTTTACTTCATGTCAGTGGTGCTATATCAGACTTCATACAGAAAGGTTGCTATCTCTAACTACCCGAGACACAGACTTAGCTCAGGCTTAGAGCCAGATGGAATCTCTTGTTTCACTCTGCACCATTAGTGGGGCTCCAGGGTGAACTGTTCCCTCACAGAGATGTGCCAACTTTTTTTTCAGGTTGCAAACAGGTTCAAGGTACCTGGCTTGGGAGATTGCTACCAGAATGGTACACAAAAAATAAAGAAACCACGGAAAAATGTGCATGTACACATGGCAAATCTGCTTAGGAATGGGAAATCCATCAAAAACACAAAATCACACAGTGACAACTTTTAAGCCATTTTTCAGCATAGACCTACAATACCCATTCCCTTTGTTCATTGTAGATCAGGCCAGGTGCAATGACCAGAGCAGGCTGCCTGGGGGTATGGATTCCTTGATTCTTTTCCAGAGCTGTAGTCAATCCTCTGGATCCGTTTTAAGGCAACAGCAATAGCAATACCCACGTATTTGAACAGAATATTTGGATTAGATCCCAAATGAGCTCAGCTGAGTCAATTAACATATTTGCTATGTCTCATCTGTATTTGGTTCAGTAATACTTTTAATACATGGCATGTGGGAGCGGTGATTAATGATCAGAATGTGTTTTTTAAATTCTTGAATGAACACGGCTACATCAGTACGTCTAAATATTTTAATGAGTTTGTCATTTTTTCGCTCAGTGCCAGCATTTTGTACATTGTAAACTCTTCAGCGCAGCATGAAACTCCAATCCCATTAAACTTTATTGAGCAACTTAATAAAAATGAGTTAAGTTCCAAAAAGAAAAAAAACCCCTGAAGTATGAGCACAAAGACCAATTTTGTAAGCCCTGTTGTGGGTCTCTGCAAGGATGCCTGGGTGCATAGGGAGCCCTCCATACTCCATTGGTACCCCTTCTTGACACAGAAGTGTTGGTCACAAAGAAATAACTCCAGATCTTATTTCTTGTGTGGCTGGTATTGTAGCAGCAGTTTATGTTTGCACAGGCAGACCTGCATTAGAAAGCACTCCATGTGCCCAATGCCTGACTTGCAAAGACAGACATCGAAGGCAAGGAACGTTAAGTGACTTTCTGGCCCCACCACTGAGGTTGCCAGAGGAACTGTCAGCATTGACAATACATTAATGGCTTTTGCCATGGGAACATTTTGTGGCAGGGAATTGGTCTGAGGCTACTGAGTCCGCATTAATCCAAGCAAATTCAATAGGTTTGAGGCCAGTAACCTACAGACAAATAGAAGTATTGCTCCCAAGTTGAAGTGCAATATTTACCTTCAGGAAGACTCTGTTTCCCCTTACTTACTTCTAAAATAATGCTGAACAAGTAACAGAAAAGTGTTTCATAGGTATGAGCCTATGATTAAACCTTGGGTTTAATATTTAAACAATCTTTTCTTGTTGTTGCTTCTCCTAACCTGCAAGGTCGCAGAACTTGTGGGTTTCTTTGCTCATAATGATATCCCACGATACTTAGAATGAGGCAGAAACAGCTAAAAATAGTGAAACTCTCCTCTACTCAACCCCCTAGGAAAATATTTTGATAAGCCCAGGCAGCAAGGAGGAGGGCATGAAAAGGAAAGTAAATCATACCTCTCTGAATCTGAACAAACCTTAGGAAAGCATAGCTTAAGAAATAGACTACATTTAAGCTTTTATTTCATATGAATCAATTTGCCTATCCAATGTAAAACACATGTCATAATCCATTCAGGTAATAGGAACAAGGAAAAATCTCTTTCTGTGAACTTGCTGCTTTCTCTGCACCCAGATGTGACCCTGGCAAAGGATCAGAGACGTGCTTTACATTTTGTTGGTCAGCAGTATACATCAGTGAGGCTGCCAGGGAGCTGCTGTTTTTTCTTCATGCATTTCCACACTAAGGTAGAATTATCTGGACCATGGAGTGTCCACAAAATGACAAAAAAATATATATTTTATATGGATCATTTATAGTTGACAAAAAAGAATACACTGTATCTCAGAATATCCAGATAGACATGATTTTTGTGTGCCCTACCCTTATGATAAGTAGTATGATAACACTAAAGAGGAGGAAGGGGCTAGAAATCAGGGAGTTAATTTTCTGGGAGTTTGCACTATTTCAAGTTGTATTTCAAGAGTATTAACACCATCTGACTTCAAGTGTCTAGCTTAAGTGGAAGTTCGGTGCCTACAACGTGGTAAAAAGTGTCTGTCAGTTTCTAACCCTCTCCCACAGTTTTTTGGTGTAATAGCAAAGGTGAGAAAGGACCCTGGCTTTGCAGCCCCTTGCATGTGTGGTGACAACACCACAATAAGAATTTTTGTACTTTGGTCATTTTAGGTGGCATTTTATTAGCAGATTCTCTTCTTGCAAATTTAGTGTAAACTTCCAGTGTTGCAAGTGAAAGCCTGTCTTTACGAAATCATGGCTAACTACATGCATGTCACTTCTGTGAATCACAGGGGTTATTTTACAGGGTTCATACAGTGCTTATAAAAAAAAACAACAAACAAACTCAAAACAAAAAACAAACAAACCAACAAACCCAAAACCAAACCCAAGCTATTTCTCAGAATGATTCACCATGAGTACAGTGAGCAGGAGCACATCTGCAGGTTAGTGCCCTCCTCTTTCAGGCCTTCCTTGAGAATATTTACTATTATATAACAAAGCTGGATAATGGATTACCATCAGGAAAACATAAAACATCATATGCTTCAGTGAGGTTTTGGAAAGCTTCCCTTTCCTATGTGCTTTATGTTCTGTTTGCTGAGAAGCTCAGGTAACCAGACATCATGCCATACCCTGGAATCTGACTGTACCAATGCAGCAAGCAAATGGCTGTCAGAGTGCAGGCACTGTATTCAAAACCTTATAACAGCCAAAAAACCCCAAACCAACCAAACAAAAAACCAACAACCCAAACTCCTGACTTTCATCACAGTATTCTGGATCCTGTGAAATCACAGGACTGTTTTCCAACAGAGACAACCGGGACATGTATAAAAAACCCAAGTCAGTATATTTTGGTCAAGGCTGAAGTGAACTTTGATATCTGCCCTTGACCCTGACACCGAATCCTCTCACTAATTGCATACTGGTTTCTTACCTGTTAAATGTGAAGCATACTTTCAAGGGGGTCACTCTAACACTTACGGGTTTTTAAGGATAAAATATATGTGATAAGTATTACATATTTAGTAAGAAACTGAATCACAAAGTAATCTTAAAGTACTTTTGACTGCACAGAAATAGCTAAGAGTTCCCACTAAGAGAGTATTCCTTAGGTCATGGTTCTTATTTTTATGGTGGTACAGATGGAAAACTCATCATCATGTATTCACAAATGCTGTAATTTACTGGAGCAGTTTTTCTGGGCTAGTACATTCTGTGTTTGGTCAGACCACTTATCTAGTTTTACGTACCTTCTCTACAGTCTAGGTGGGTATGGAAAAAGCACGCCTAAGGGGCTGGTCAAAGTGAGGCACCCTCACAAGATTACTCAGAAAAAGCAGCATGTACTTCCTAGCATGTTCAGAAAAGGCCTGGAGCAGAAAAAGCAAAGCTCTAGCCTACCTTTCCAAGAATTCTTAATGTCAAGTGAAGCCTGGAGCTAGAAAAACATTTTAATACCAGCCAGCCTGTTATATGCATAAAGCTGGTATTTTACAGGGCATTAAATATTTTTGCCATATTTGTAGTCATTTTCTTTTGTTGGTGCCAGTTCAAATACATGCTTCATTTTCTGATCTTCGTTACTTACTCCTGACTAGCTCCCTGTTCATAGCGTTCCTTGCCCCAGTCTGCAGTTCTCAGGGGCATCTTGTTTTTTACTTGTTTTTCCTCTTGATATTTCACTGATTTGTTTTCAATAACATTTAGATTATTTTCAAGTTATTGGTTTAATCTCTTCTTTCTTGCTGTTCTTTTTCCTTCTGGTCTGTAGTCACTTTTCATCAATTCCATTAATTTCTCAAGTTTTTTCTTATCAACTTGGTTTTCTATTTTTGCCTTGCGGAATCTGTATTTATGCCCTAACCTCTCTCATTTAGTATTTTTCTACTCTGTCTAAGGAAAATACAGTCACAAGATAAAAGGGCACTTCTGTCTCATACATTCCTTTCCCAGCATCAGTGCAGGATCTGACTTGTTCCTTGCCGAGGTCAATTAATTATATACCAATTTTTCAAGCCCAGTTTTCAGTCCCTGAATCAGAAGGAACAAATCTCATCTCAAGTATGATTTTTTGGTAATGATCTAAGAATTAGTTTGAGAAGGTCATCTCAGATAATTAGTTAGTGATTGATTAAGGTGGGTAAAGGAAAATGAATGGAAACTAAGGGATGATCTAGAGGAGTGATAGCCAAGAAATCTGTTGCCAAATAGCTGTTATTTCCCTGGTGTCCCCATGGACACTTGCCTTCTAATTTCATTAAATTTTGGATGGAAACTGTTATGCTACTGTGAAGATTTTGAAGCTGTGGTGCAAGCAGATTTTTATTCTAACCTATTAAAATGCACAACTTTGTGTCTCTAATCTTGCCCTCAGCAGGCCCATAATATTTACATTTTTGCTAATTCAGCAAACTTCATCTCTGCATGTATACTGAAACAAGTGTACCTGAACACCCTCAGTAACTTCCCTTATTTATGTAAATTTCAGCACACAAACTTAAAAAATTCAGCCAAAAACCTCAATACTGACATTATGAAACACCTTGGCTTTTCATCTTTTCTCTTAGCCACAAATTCTTCTGTCTTCTATAGTCTTCTGTGAAGACTATAAGGACTCCTTCTTCAAAACTATGCAGAAGGCAGGTGCAGCGGCCCACTTGGCTTCTCCAGTCTCAGGCACTTTAAACAACCAGCCCTCTTATTGTAGTCTGCAGACAAGCACAGCACAGCCATCACCTCTTGTTGTGTAAGGTTATAAAGGCAGAAAGCAAAGAACTGTTCCCATTCCCTGACAGAGAAGATGGGAGAGGGAACTCTTTGCAATACACAGAAATAGCAAGCCTGGCAGCACTGCTGCTGTTGAAATTGCTTTTCCTCAGTGCTGGACTAACTAACCATAGGGCTGACAGTTGCCTGTGAGAGTTAGCATGAAATATGAAGTGCATGAAGCCCTTATAAAACATCCTTGCCAAGACTTGCCTGATAAATTCCAGCCTACAAAGATACAGCAATGCCTTGGGACACAAGGGGAAAAAAAATACATATGAAAATTCCCTGTCTCTCCCTAAAAAAAAATGTTTTAAAAAGCAGTATGGCATATTTGAGAAGAGCTCAGCCAGGACTGCTGAGCACAGGGTCTCACAAGTGAGCTCCCCTTCCGTTCATACCTCCTGACCAGGAGCCAGCCCACACCTGCAGCCCCTTTGCTATAAAGGCACACAGAAGCCCCAGTGTGGCTACTCCAGCTGAAGCTGCAGGCAGCCTTACCTCCCTTCCTCCTTCCATGGACCAGCAAGGGCATTCTGCATCCCTGAATGTTGGGGGAATCTTGTTACAAATGAATTGGAAGTCGCAGTTATAGCTCTCTGAAATGATGGTATTTTTCCCTTTTCTGGTAAATGTTTTCTTTAATTTGTTACTTGAAAAAAATATACAGATAGCTCTATATAACCATAGGAGCAGCCTGTAATGACAACTCCATCTGCTGCATGAGTGTCAGATACCCAGGGCCTGACACTGCCCCAGTACAGCACAGTTTGCACATGCAAGCAAATAAGAGAAAACTCTTGTAGATTTATCTGAGATAAATTGTCATGTAATTCCTAGCAGAGTGAACATTATGCTGATAACAAAAACCTCAGGAATTATGGAATAGTTAGGATATTTATACAGAAATAGCTACGTTGGTGGATGTGTCACTTGAGGTTCTCTGTATAGCAGACGTTATACTTCTGAGAAGACAGAACCTGGGATGAGGAAGCATTCAGGCTGGATGAGAACATGAAACAAACTCTGGAATTTGAATAGTAAATAATACAGTACAGGAATAACCTCTAGCTCAAGTTAAACTTAGGAGACGGTTTTCAGAAGGCTGTTGCAGTTGCAAACTGGCTGAACAGTGGTTTATTTTCTGTGTATTTGAGTAATAAGAGGATTTATTAATCACTCACATCTATATTTAGGGTGATGGCATTTGGAGTTATTTTTAGGTGTGAGCACCTACACTTTTATTAGTGAGGTGTGTGTAGTATGCATATTTAATGTCTGACATTGTCTTAGAAGTATAGAAAAATATTTTTTTAAAGGCAATAATTAGTGTTTTATTTTAGGAAAAACTTGGAAAGAGCATAATGTTTCTCCTTCTTATAGGATAAAAGTCCTGTGATTGGCTTTTTAATTTTAGCAAATCATAGCAAAATATAACAGCTGAGATTTTGTTAAGAATAAAACGCAGCTGCTAAAATCCACTTCTGATAAATCTAGAATGAACTAGATCTAACTGTAATCAGTTTGAGATTGAACTACTCTTATCATATATATGTAATTTAGAACTGTTCCCAAAAAACTGAGAATTCTGGTTCTGAAATTTATCCAGTTGCTCAATGCTAGTAATGATGATGACTGAAGATTTTCATATCTCCCTTTTGTGTGTAAGCATATTATTCAGTTGTCACAAATCATCCAACTGTATTTCTTGTAATTCTGGTTATCTGAAAACATGAAAGAACGTTGAAAGAATTCAGTGATTCCCCCTCTGTTCCACATGGCCTAGGAAACAGATTTACCATCACCAATGTTAGAAGGACAGAGAAGGAAATTGCACTCAAAGTATTTAAGGGAGAAACTACATGAAAAGAGAAAAATGTATTTAGAAAGAATGAAAAATCTCATGTATATCTCTTTTTGTGCAGTCATTACTGCAGTCTCAGTAATTTTCAGAATTGCAAGGACTGGAGTTTTATTGGCACCACTACAAATGCACATACAGGGGCTCACTTGTAAATGTCAGTGTCTTTTCTGGGAAATAACCTACATCTGCAGATATTTTAAAGAGCGCTGACAGAAGGTTATTGCTTAAAACTTCATCTATTATATGGTAGTGACAGATCTTGAAAAGTGCAACAATAGACAAAATGCTTTAATTCATACTGATCCTCCTCTCCTGTTGAATTGAAGGGGAGATGAACATACTCACAACTTTAAGATAAAGCCTGGAATAGAGTTTATGGGGAGGAAAAAAAATGCATTTCTCTGATTTGTGTCAGACATTGTGGCAAGACCAGGGAGATGCTTAAGTATTAAGATGGACATAAAGGATCAAAATTAAAATGTAATTAAAAGAATCCTGTTGCACCTGGTTCTGACTTTAGGCACACCTATAAGTTTTCTGATCAAACATCTCTCACAAGATGTGTTTTCTAAAGTATAATGTAATTTCTAAATTATTAATGTAATTTTAAAGTATAATGTAATGTTTGTATTTACAGAAGTACTCCCTTGAGAGGTGCTGAAAGCCCCTTGGACTTGAAGAATACCCTGAATTTCCACTGTCTTCAGAAAGAGAAGAAAACACTCAGCACCAGGTAGGAACTAAAAGTGACATGATGTACTGTACAAAAAATGAGAAATCTTGCAATATATAAAAGGGGCTTGCATTCCAAAGTCTTCCCAGTCCTTATGAATTAAAAATGAGGTTTTGTTGTTCCTTAGGTGAAAATTCTTAGAAATATGCCTATCAAGCCCTGAATTAAATATAACTTATGATAATCTGATTGTATCCATATTAGATTGCTCTCTTGGCCTTAGATGTGTTCATGATGTTGCCAATTATTCCTTTTAATTCTTCTACAACATTTAATAGCCTGTTGGCCTTACATGTGTTTATGATGTTGCCAATTATTCCTTTTAATTACTTTACATAATTTAATAGCCTGTGTTAGCAGAAGTGCAATGATTGGGGTAGAGAGACATATAATTACTGAATTTGACCCTTCCTACTCTTTTTACCCTTTGTATGTGATACAGCTAGTATCACTGCTGACATTTATAGTACTTACGGCGTATTGCTACAGATACTGGAACATCTCCAGCAGGGAAGCTTGCTGCATATCTGATCCTATTCCTAGTAAAGGATGTGGAATTGCACCAACATAAATACTGATACTAGTTCTCTCAAATAAGGGCATCTGACAGCAAATATTTCTTTTGTTTATGGACAGAAGTAAAGCTGGTGAGAGAAATAAATACATAACCTAACTACCTTACAAATGGAAAATTATGTTGTTTAAATTATTAATCTGTATGTATCAGAGAGATGTGGCAGTGTGGTAGCTCTTTAGCAGAGGATGGGAACTGCACACACAGGTCTCAGATGGTCTTGACTGACCCCTTAAATTCTGCAAGCCGAGCTGGAAGTCCATGTATTGTGTCAGCTCTTGCAATGAGGTGGGAGGGCAGAGCAGGAGAGGACACAGCAGAACTGAATGATGATGTATCAAAAGCTGAAGTCAGACACAGAGGGAGCAGAGCAGCAGCTGTCTGGCACTGAGAGATGACAGTGTTGGTTTTCTTTCTTTTTTTCCTGCTAATGTGAGCACCAAATGTCAAAGACTGAGAATGTTAAGGGTTGTTGTCTGTGGCCACTCCCATGTTCCTGCATGTGCAAGTAAATACTAATTAAGGATAAATGTTCAAGACTTGAAAGTGAACTAGTGATTCTTTAGTAAGTAGTGATTCTTTGGCAAGTAGCTGATACTTTGCCTCTCCACAGTAGAGACAGCAGAGGAAATGTTGCTGTCTGTCCTGCAATCTGGCCTCTCTCCATTTTCCTTCCAAACAGTCTGTGAGAACAAAAGGCCAGGCCTGTAAATAGAAAAGCTGGTTTTGCATATCATCACTACTTGATAAAAATAAACAAAGCTTGTTCTCACTTTGTTCCTGCCACAAAAGGCTTATGGGTGTTTTCCGTATGACAGATCTTATAGCGTATGTACATAAAAACTTAGCACCCGATTTTTGAAATGCAGGTAGCAAGTGACCATGAGTCTCTAAGACACTTCAGAAAGAGTCTCCAGTGAGGTGATACACAGCAGAGAACAGAAACCTTTTGAGCCCCTTGGGGAATTCAAAACTGCGCTGACAGTAATGAATTTTATCATTTCCTATGGGTTGTCACTTCTTCCTCAGAGATCACTCTGGGGCCTCTGTCTCTGGGGACTTTTCTCCAGGTTTTCCAGGCAAACTCTTCCATGCAATATGTGGTTATGAAAGCTGTCCTCAGATGGTCTGCAGGATTTCCCAGGCAGGCATTCCTCAAACTAAACTGGGATTACAGAATAGCTAATTTGAGAGCCCAGCTACAGTTTAAAATAAATTCAGTTCTGTCCTCAGTGCTTCCAATTTTAACTTTTACACTCAAGTGGTATAAATTATTATACCAGAACCTACCAGCTGAGCCTCTTGTCATGCACCTTTCTGGCACTTAAAGAAAAGAAAAATAAAAAGGTAGTAAAAATCCATCACAGAACAGCAGGAAACTGTGTTTCTCAGAGCTCCACAGTGTGCAGGTGTGGGAGTGCAGCATACCCTGTCCTGCCCAGCCAGCAACAGATGCTAGCTGATGAGGAACACGTCCTTGGCATTGGATCTAGGCTGCTGTTTTAAATGTAATGGTAGCTGGCACGTAGCTGTGACCGCACTAAGACTGCAGCTCTGACCAGCTTGGAAGTTCCAGAGCAAAGGCAGCGAGTCAGGGGTCTGAATAAGGTGGATCAAGTCACCTGTTTGGTTAAAAGAGAAAGTGGGTCAGTGCAGCTCTGGGCTGGAGACTGTGGAACTGAATGAGAAGTGAGCAGCCAGTGTTTTATCTGTGTTTACACCTGATTACGCAATAGGGCATGTGCAGGACAGGCCTCTCTCACGCCCTCTCCCTTGCCCACGCTCCTCAAGGGCCAGATGTGTCCCGACTCTTGCTCTGTGTGGGCTGTGTCTGGAGGGGAACCAAAGGGAGCTGGAGCTTTGGCGTTCTGCTATCCTGGTTCTGCAGTGGACTGTGGGGATGTAAACAAGGGTGGGGAAGGGGAGAGCTTCCGCCAGCTGCCAATCTACTCTCAGGAAGGCGGGAAGCTCGAGGGCCGAAAACATTACAGCATTGTCTTTTGGAATTAGCTGACCATGTGCAAAATCACTGTCCTAATGATAAACACTGTAATAAATATTGGCAACACATGAATCCAGCCTCTGCAAAGACTTATTTTTCTAAATAATTACAAAAGCAGCTCAAATGACATTTTTTTTTTATCACATCTTTAGAGTTTATTATCCTGCACCCCTTTCTAGATTGCTGTATGGTGAAAGAAATGGCTCCTAGAACTGTTTTCTGTAGAACTGTAGTAGACATGAATACCAAACAACTTCACAAAACCACTAAATATTTGGCAACCTTCTAGTCTACTGTAATTTAAAAAAAATGCTAAAGACAAATGTTTATGTTGAAGGGGGGGAAAAATCCCCAGGATAGAGTGTTGATTAATGGATAATTTCAGCTTTCCTATATAACCCTGTTATATAAGCCACACTTCATAAAGAGTGACTACTCTTCTAATTAAACTTTTCTAAAACCTTAAAAAGCATTTGAATTGTGAGTGGATGCTGCTCTGGCTTTTCTGGCATGTTACATACAGGACGTCTGGCCAATTCTCCAGTCTTCTCTCAGAGATGTTACTGATCCAAAATATTTTCACCAGACACCCTGAAATGGAATCTCAAGTTTGCCAATTTCCATTTCATGTATCTTCCTTAGAAAACTGAAAATTGCAGCTCATGAGCACTGGCAATTTGATTGCTCAATGTCCAAACTTAACTCACTGGAGCAAAATAACAACAAAGATGCAGAAAATGATGCCTGGCCTCTATGAGACAAAATTGCTCACAAAAAAAGAAAAAAAAAGTTATGTTATTTACAACTCAGAAGTTAGGCCTGGGGGGATTGGTGCTCTTAAACCACTGATGAAGTGCAGATCAACAATTACCAGTAGGCCTTCATCAGCAGAGTTATTGCATTATTACACTGACATTTCCCTGAACCTGCCCAGGTCTGCAAAGCAAAAAAGCAATTCTCAGTGTCTTTACACTGTGCAATTTTCAATTTTCTCAATTCTGTGAGCTCCAAGTCAGCACTTTTTTGAGAAACATATATGTCAGAAGAAAAATTCTCAACAAAGGTCTCATATTCTGATTTCCTTGGACTTTACAGAAAGATTTCAAATGCTGTTGAAACTGCCAAAAAAGAAAAATGTGTGTTATAGTATTACAGATGATAACACAGTCCAGTCTGGGTTTTTTCTTTCTAACCAGCGCGGTGAGAGCTTAAGCAATGTTATTTCACTAGGCCAGGAACTCTAGGCAGAGCTTCATTAAAATACAGCTGAATGACTTGTTACATGAACCAGGCTCCACAAGGGAGTATTTCGGAGTTTGGCAATGTAATGGTCCTGCAAGTTGGTTCATTGTTCACTAAAGCTGTTGCCTGTGGCTTTAGCATCTCTTGTTCTCTGGAAAGGGATAATCTCACCTAGATGCCAAATAAGGTGTCTGGTCCTCATATTGATAAGATCTGCTCTGAGTCCAGTAAAAGGCTTAAACTCCTTAACTATCATCTTTTCCTGCGCCCCCCCCACCCCCCCCCCCCCCTTCTCCACTGTATTCAAGACAAATGCTGATCCACCACTGCAGCCCATGCTTCCTAAGGACTTTGTCCTTGCTGGGTCCAGGCTAGGGCTACGTGTTCAGGCCACCTCTTTTCCTTCCAAAAAATGTTCTGGATGGAAGGAACAGGGAAAATGGAACAGAGCTGTGGCTTTAGTAGTGAATCCCATGGGATATATGATGCTATGGTAATCTGATTCTAGAGGATAAAGATCCAGTTGATGTTGCTATAAACACTCCGGGAAGCTGGTAAATGTTATAGCTAGGCCAGGTCCAGTACTCCAAGTATGATTGCTCAGAATTACAGGGTATTTACAACTGAAGCCCAAGGAGGGACAGTTTTAGGTAGAACTGGGGAATTAAGCAATAGCTGTTTAGAAGAATACCACAATGTGACACAGGCCCAGAAGTTCCCTGAGTTCAGACTTTGGCTGAGATATTATGTCCAAACTCATGCTTTGACTTTGAAGGTTCTGCAAATCCCATGTAACTGCAGTTGGTGAGTTTCAAGAGCTGGATCTTCTAGGGAAATCCCTGCTAGGCAGACCAGCCACAATTTGCAGGAAGTGATGCAAGAAGATGAAATACCCATAGAGCCAAAAGGTTTCTCAGGTTAGGAGTGCACTGTCTGGGTTTGTGTACAGTAGTATCCCAGTGGCCTCTGACATTCCTGAGCTCTTGCACCAACCCGGTTCTTCTTGAAGCCTGAAAACTTTTTCTTAATCTTTGCTCAGTGTAATGTATCCACCCCACCGAGAAGCCCAGGTGGGAATTGATAGGGAGTGTATGGGTGATTTCCAGTGAATGATGTCCAAACATGCTCTGAATAGTAAGCTTCACATAGTGAATATTGTACTTGAAGAGGAATAACATGATGGCTAGTGAGGGAGGGACTGCAAGCCCATGGGCAATCACCCAGAATTATAAAGGAAGGCTATCTTTCATAGTACTGTGTATCAGTTTGTCAATATCATCAGAGGATTAAAGTAACTGCTTACAGACAGGTCATAAAAATGAGGGAACTCTGAGGGGTTCCAGGAGTAGCTTTAGTGGTGCTAATAGTATTTTTATTTGTAATTGCATACAGTCTACATTAGTACAGCAGCCTCTTCATTTTGTGCAATATAAAATCGGAGGGGACAGTGTCACTTCTGGCTCTGTCATCCCAGCAAGTGCTCTGTGTTCCATAAAGGGCTTCCGTCCTAAAGGCTACCAGCTCACTGTGTTTCACTGAGAAAAAATAAGACATTACTTTAAAAAGTTAAAAGCAGTTATTGCCAAATCATAATCTAGGGAACAGTAACATGCCCTGTGTTTAGGGCAAAGTGAGGTCCCATGCCCAGCCATCCTGAATTTCTGCAAGGTGAGTGAATGGAAAATTATAGAAGTAATATGGGTAACTTTATATCTGGTTCCAGGTGGCCTAGCTCTTTTCCATCCAGTGAACTGGCGCTCATTCAGACTGATTCTTTGGCCCTGCTACTCTGAGCTGACAGCCTCTTTGCACAGCTATCAGTGCCTACATAGCAGTAGGGGCAGTGAAAGGTCTTGCCATGCTCCTATCCTGGCCAGCCTCCAGGACAGAGCCTCCTTCTCCTCGCTCAACTGCTGCATGCAGGCAGGATCAAACCACCCAATAGAAAAAACAAATTATATGGGGGATCATTACAGAGTGCCCAGCTGGAGGTTTGCAGCTGCTAGTGAGCATTACTGTGTCTCAGGAGGCTCCCTTTGCCTTTATCAAGGTGTTTGGTAAGTAAAGGTAATGGGGATTATTTAATCCAAATCAGATTATTCCTCCCCCAAATCAGATTATTCCTCCCCCAAATCGCAGAACAGGCAGATTGTCCTTTCTCCCTCCTGGCTTGTTAGTGCCAGCAGAGCCCTGGGGTCAGGCTGTCTGCACTTTGGCCATCCGGTACTCTGCTGCTCGTTAGCCATCAAGGGGGAAATTACACGTTATGGGAAGGCAGGATGAGAGTTGGTGACCCTAAACCACCAAGAAAAGGATTTGGAAAGGAATTTTTAAAGCCAAAGCTTTCAAGCACACAGCCTGAAGTTAAACATTTAAATCTGTATTTAGGCATCAAAATAAATAGGGGTCTGATTTTTAAGGCATGTGGAACAACTCGGGTTTTCCACTAAATTCCCCAGAGGCTGTAGATTTGTTAATTTCCTGTAAAAATCTGGCAGCTTCTTTAGATCTTTAGGAATGGAGTTGCAGTCCTGGCAATCCAGGGAAGCCTGAGAGCATCCCTCAAAACTTTGCTGAGTGATGAACTGAGGGCTGAAATCCAGAAAAAAACTGAGGCCCTTAGTCTGAAACACAGCAGAAATTTGGGTGCCTGTGTTCAGGAGCAAGACAAAAACAAGAAAGCAAAAATTTAAAAATATAAACCAGGTTCTCTCTATTTGCTTACTCTCTGGCCT
The DNA here is from genome assembly GCF_000700745.2 of Antrostomus carolinensis. Lineage (NCBI taxonomy): Eukaryota > Metazoa > Chordata > Aves > Caprimulgiformes > Caprimulgidae > Antrostomus > Antrostomus carolinensis. Next base: position 61,915 of record NW_010296550.1, on the reverse strand, counting down.
TGCCAGACTTGTATAGCTTTCCTTAGCATTGCAGTTTCCACATCACAGGTAGATCCTTGGGGGCGAGTGTGCTGCCTTGGGAGACGAGGGAAGTAGGCTCAAAACCTCTGAATATGTGGGGCTTCTCCTTTCTGAGCCTGTGTTCCACTCCTTGTGCTTTGATAGGAGGCAAAGCACTGTTCTCGCCTTTGTCCATCTTTATTTTCTAAAGAAAACAATAGCAGTAACCCCAGTTGTCCAAAGGGACTGATCACAGAGCTAAAACCAGGAGACTTCTGCTGTTCTTACATAGATGTGTGAGTGGTGGGACTGTAGCTGCCCCTCTTTTTTGATTATTTTTGTTCATCTGGTTTAGGCAGTTCTTGCTCAGCACACTTTCTTTTCTTACTTGTATTGCTGTGTGCTTAACTTTTCACCTTTCCCTGAGTAGAGAACTCAGCTGAGGCTGTGAATTTCTGTCCTGAAAACTCAGTATGAAAAGCATTGCAGCAACTGCATTCCCCTGTAGAACAGACCCTGTGGCCAGGAGTCCTAACACCTAATTGTCACTATCTGAAAGGCAGATAAAAATGCTTCCCTAGATGTGTTCTGAGATCAGTGGAGAGAGGCAGAGGCCCCTGCTAAGTGTAATTCTGACAAGTTATCTCAGATACCTTTCCATTAGAAAGGGTAAATTGACCCCAGTTCATCACTCCCACCACTGACAGTAGAGGAAACCTAGATGACTGAGTTGGATTAGATACCTAATTGTGGGTGGTGTAAAGTCCAGTGCTATAGTTCCATCCCCAGGGTCTGACAGGAATTTCTGCTATAAGCAAGAAGCCCATTAGTTCAGAACATCTAAGGAGGGCAGACCTGCCAGCCTGAAGATGACTGTCAGTTGTCACAGCGAGAGTCACTGAAAAAGTAATGTGTGGATGGAGATAGGACAAGCATATCCAATCAACGCAGCATCTCCCCTTGCATGCTATTGTACAAGGCAGTAGTGAAGAGTTCAAGTCATCTGTGCACCAGGAAGATGAATTCACACTAGAAGACATATAGAGAAGAGTTAGTAAATAAAATGGGAAGTGAGGAACCTGTTTTAGAAGGGAAGATTAGAAGAGTTGGGTTAGCATGGCTTAGTGAGATTAATTTTGTTAGAGTACAGCTTCTCAGAGCTGTCATCCTTTCTCTTTCAAGGCTGAAAGAAATACAGGGCCAAACTTTGGCCTGTGGAAGGTGGAAGATCCTAGAAATTCAGTGTAGCATCTTATAGAGAATAAAATTTGCAAAGATCAATAATTCACAGTATCAATCTAAAACATTAAGTCAGTGAGCACTGAGGAGCTCATACTAGAGAGAATGCTGCAAAACCATTAACCTGAAATATTTCTGGAGAACTTTATGTTCAACACAGTGTCTGCACTGATCTATATTTTGTCTTGAAGGAATGAGTGGAATTATTTTCTTTGTCTGCCTCTCAAGCCTTTTTTGGCCCACTGGAAAAGAGTGCTTGTTTTTTATATTCTGATCAATAATTACACAAATTCCACGTTTCCTTTGGTGTCCGTTCATGACCCTGCTTCATGCACACAAAGGTCATCTCCGAGCACCTGGAAATCAATTCTGTTGATGGGAAGATACATTCTACTTTCTCACATTTTTCTGAAAAGCTTTTTTAAAATGCTGACATTGTTAGTCAACTAAATATTGCATCTCAGGAGGAAGGCTGTTGGGAAAATTTCCAGTGCTGGTTAGAGCCATATTTTCATGGATTTAGTAAGAAAGAAACATCAAAGTATTGGCTGTATTGTTTCATTTTTATTGCAGTTTTGGGGAATAAAGCCATGGTGTTAGACTTAGTGCTGCACCCAATATCCCTGGGTACAGATGATATAGAAAGGTTAGCAGTGAATGGAAGCACATCAAGCTAACACTTACAGTGTCCAGAAACTAGAGCCACTCCAGTGCTAAGCCCAGCAAGGATTAGTGATCTGTTTCTCGACTGGGAACAGTATCCAGATGTTCTACACGGCAGGGGCCATGAGGATGCAGTATGTTTATATCTATGCTCATGTGTCAGCATCTTCCCTTACTGCCTGCCTGAGAGAGACCTGAAGTTGGATGGATACAAATTAAATCACTTTTGTTAACCATTTGTGTTGCTGAAAGGGCCTTTTAGGAACCTTACTGATAATAGATCTCTCCAAAAAACTATGAAACCATTTCTGTCACAATAAAAAACCATATGACAGAGAAGGAAAAGAGGAGGGTTATTTTACAGAGAGATGTAAGCCTTAGACCTTAAAAGATTTTCATCTGGAGAAAATCTTGACAAAGTAATCCTGAAAAGCCATGCCAAAACTAGGAATAAAATGCAGATCTCACCATCCCCACACCAATACAGTACCTCCTGTATTATACATCCTCTTCTGCATTTTTAGTAGGTGGCTTCTGACTATTACCTTGCTGATAACTGGGCACTTGAAAACTCAGTAGAGAGAGGGTGGTCAGGGAATCACTGCTCCAAACACATTAGGAGAGTATCTGTACTAAGAGTAAGAGAGCTTGTTTAAAGATCTAAAAGTGATGACAAAGTTGATGTCTTGAGTCACTTCTGGAAGAAAGAATCCTCCCTTGGCAATTACTTTCTTCATGCTACTTTCAAACACAGCAGTTCCTAATTGGTTTCTGAAAGCCCTCCACAAAAAGTTTTAATCTGGCAGTTTAATTACTGCTTCAATTGTCAAGTACAAGAATGAGTGTCTTCTGAATGTGAGAATGTGTACTTGTATGATGTCAAAATTATAGCTGACACCACCAGAACTACTGTTTCCATTGCTGCTACTAGGAAGGTGTGTTGAAATCCATTGATCAAAAAAAGCCATGTCTGCCTGTTGCCAATGCTATAAAGGACAGCTATCCAAAATCACTATCCTTGAAATCCAGCCTCACTGAAGGGAAGGCAGACAGCAGTGCTGTTTCCAGAGGAGCCCCTGTTATCTGTGTAGGCCCTTTTCTCCCCTAAGTTGTTTGAATACAGCCAGCATTTTTCATGTGACTTTCATGTGGCAGATGTCAAATAGCATGATAGTACCATCTTAATAGTTTTATATCAGCTAAGCAAGGGGCTTATGGGCAGAACTTGGGGCTTGGTGCTGTTCCACACAATTTCCAGAATATGGCTGAGATTCTGTTTTTTCCTTCACTAGCTTTAGCCACTTGTATGAGTCATTAATGTGTCTGTAAAATCTTTCGAATTGTTTTCTCTGTTTTTGATCTTGCTTTATCTTAAGGTATTAGCAATACCTAGCTTGTGTAGAGCGCTTTAATCAGCAGGCCTTGTGGTCCTCTGCTGAGAGATCAATGCCATTTGCTCCAAGAAATGAAGGTTTTCTGGGACTGAGACAGTTGCACATCAGACTATGAAGACAGCAATTCAGTATTTTGTTTTAATGAAGTTGGCACCATCTTTTCTGTCTGTTGTAAGGAAACAGAATTTCTGTGTGGAAAATGTTGTAGATGACCTATGATTAAAGGGTGCGGTAGAATGCAGGCATGCAGGAGGGCTACATTCATGCTAATGAAGCAACATTTGATTTTGACATCCCTTCACATTTTAGTGATTGATTTTCTTGTCCTAATAGTGTTGTTTCTGGATGTTTTCTTTAATCAGAAGTTCTACATACATACTGTGCTATGTTTTCCTAGTTTAAATCCACTCAAGTGAATTATAACAGCATAAAACTGGAGTAACAGACCTAGACTGTATGAGCAAATCTTTGTTTTGATGTTAGTGAGTGATAAACCAGCACTCAAGAGTAGGTTTCAAAATATCATTCGGTTATTAGTGTAAGGTACCACTGATAAGTAACTAGAGACTTCCCAACATTTTCATAGTATGAAGCATCTCTTGATAGAAACTCCAGCTCAGGAAAATGTTACAGTATGTTCTTAAGTCCCACCAAGGACAAAGCACATCCTCTTCTGAACCAGGGCTCAGACTGTCTCGTTCCCTCTTGCCCTCCCATTAACAATCACCTAATGTCTCTGTACCAACTCAGAACATTGTATACATGGAAAAATATGTGTATTCCATTACAGGCAGTTATGGATAAGTGGTTCTGTCCCTTCTGAAATAAATTAATCATCCTGTCTACATTTGTTCTTTGTTTCATCTGCTTCTCCCATCTGTTCTCTTCCTCTCTCTCTTCCAGCTCTCTCTGTTTTAGTAGAGTTTCTCAGTTCATCTGAGATCAGAAGTTGGCCCAGCATGCGTTTGCAAATTTTATTGTATGTGTCTTAACATGGTTTTGTTCAGGGATTTGTTTTTTTCTTTTTAAAATCTCTTTCTCTAAAAGTGGATGCAAGTCCCAGGCCTTATGATCTCCCTTTTACAGGAAGTTGTAACATTTTCTCCTAAGGGTGATCAAGTGAGGAAGGCAGTGTTATCAGAAACCTGACTGATGGAGCCTCTCTGAGCTCAATAATCCATTCAGCTTCCAGTTTTGTGGGCAAGACCTGCTTGATAGCCAGCCACGTTTGGGGAGCAGAATGTGGGGTCTTTGTGAGGCAGGGCTTGGAGGCCTTATGGCCCTCTCAGTTCCTATTCTAGCACTCCACCCCAGAGTGAACCTTGCACCACATCAAGTGCTTTGTATATACTCTTGAGAGTATGGCCAGATGTGGCAGTTTTATTTGTTTTACTTAGGTATACATAACCTATTCATGTAGCTCCGAATGCAAACACGCGTCAAAGTAGATTAAATAGAACTAATGCCATCCATAATGAAACAAAGCTTCTAAGTCAGCATTTTCATGACATTTCTAATTCAAACATTTCTCTATGGCTTAACCCATACAATAAGCAACCACTTTGCTTCTTTTCTTCATCTGCTATGAGGGCATCTTCAATATAAAGAAAAGTGTAGCAAACCAAGTGTGTCATGATTCACTTGGAACATGATTTAAAGTTTCTAAAGGGTCACGAATTTCTGCCCTGCTTGACTGTTCTTGCTAAAAAACCCCTAGTTTGATGCACATGCTTGACATTTGAGAGCTGTTGTAGGTTTGTAGAACAACTTGATGTGTTCCAGAAGTGAGCACACTTATAGCAGTCGTATGCAAAGCCATAACTCTTACCAGTGGAAAGCAGGAAGTTTTCCAGTGCAACTGAAAGACCCGATTTTGCTTGTTATAATGCTGCTGAAAAGGGAGAGTAACTCCACTGGAAATCAGTGAAATTGTTACACTAATGTAAAAATCAGACATCAGTTTCTAGACATAATATTTTTCAGTTTTAACGGTAAAACCAAGGTTGCAACCCTTTTGTTTCTTGCCTGATCCCACTGACCCTCCCTTCAGCCAGTTGGCTCTCAATTCATTGAGATTCATTAATCTCAACTATTCCTTTTTATCCCATGCTCTCCAGCACATATCCCTTCTGAATTTGCTTCTTTCTTCCATGCTGTTGGTTACTGGCAGTCATGTTACTAACAGAGAGAGAAAGAGGTTCCCTGCTTTAAGTTCTTATACATAGTCTAGAATAACTTTGAGTTGCCATTGCTGTCCTGACCTTAGTAACCTTAACCTGGCTTGTAATCAGTAGGACCTGGGAGAAGACCTACCGTACTTAAAGGGAGCCTATAAGAAAGATGAGGACACACACAGGGACACCAACAGAACAAGGGGTAATGGTTTTAAACTAAAAGAGGGTAGATTTACACTAGATATAAGGAATAAATATTTTACAATGAGGGTGGTGAAACACTGGCACAGGTTGACCAGAGAGGTGGTAGAAGCCCCATCCCTGGAAACATTCAGAGTTGGTTTGGACGGGGCTCTGAGCAACCTGGACTAGTTGAAGATGTCCCTACTCACTGCAGGGGGGTTGGATTAGATGACGCCTAAAGGTCCCTTCCAACCCAAACCATTCTGTGATTCTATGCTCTGTGAGGCAAGAGCTACTAGAAAATTAAAGGTTTTACTAAGTATGTGTGAAATGCATTTTTTAAAAAAGCTTTCACAAAGACAGCAAAAGGACTCCTGGCAGGAGCGCCCCTTCCCCTGCCAAATTTTATGTACATGCTTTAAAGCATTAAACAAATTGCATACAAAAAAATGGTCTCAATTTTTTATATGTGGGTAAAAATTATTTTTCCCTAACTTTCTTCTCAGAAACAACTGAACCATGACGCTTGAAATTTAAAAACACATGAATAACAACAGCCTGGAGCAAACACCAGGCATGGAAAATTTCAACTGGACTTGTAAAAGTTTAACTAAGTTATAACAGCATCTTATAACATGAAATGTCAAAAAGTCTCTTAATAACAATAGAATAATGGTGAAGCAAATCCAGTATTTCTATGGAGGGTTGATTAGGGAACAAAAAACATCACAGGGGGAATAACTGGAAATAAATGAACAATGGGTAGTAATAGGTAGCACACACAAGCTATAGGAGTTGTAGAAAAGTTTAGAAAGCACTTCAGAGTCTTCTTTTCTTAATATATTCTTTTCTAATCATAAAAAATGTTAGTGGCAGATTTAATAACCTTTAACCTCATCTTTCCTATAGTAAGAAAATTATAAAACACACTGGAATGTTGCAAAGTGAGGAATGCTTTCAAACATCCAACTCTTTTCATGGGTAAGGAATAATATCTTGGGTGATCTTTTGACTTTGTCATTCCAGTCTGATATTTTTGTAAACCAGGCTAATGTATGGCAGTTAACTCTGTGGCAGCCACTCCCATTCCAGTGGTGTAAGATCCTATTCCTCCCATCCATGGCAAAGAAAACTCTCCATTGCAGGAAATAAAACTACCCATAAATCAACCTTTCTGATGCATTGTAATATGTGGTTTGTTAGATCTGGACAACATTACTAGTGTACATCTAAGCCATGACACAGATGAAGCTTTCTCAAGACCTCTCTTGCACTTGGTTTTCCCATGTATTTCACCCACAGTGGATGCATCCTCTTTTATATTGCTGAAACAGGAAGAACAGATTCCCTTTCTTTTCTCTCCAAAAGGAGTTTTGCATCATTGCAAAAAATAACTACTAATTCACAAAGATAAATAGGGTCCAGCTGAAGTTCTTTGCCTAGCAGCTTACAGGCAGTCCTTCCTTCTGAGGAGTAAAGTGTGTTAGCAACAAAGATGGGGTAACCATTTACTGTCATGGTCTATAATATACCTACACTGTGGCTTATGAAAGGTCATCAGCACCTGGGCTGTAAGTTCAGAACCTACCAAAACCACTGAATTTCCCTGCTTCTTGGGACCTGCTCTTGTCCAGGATTCGGGAGTAACCCTTTACACAGATTTTTGGTCCCTCTTGTTATCTGTCTGCAGTGCAGATGATTCGTATGTATGGGCATCTGTACAAATTAGACACTTTGGACTTCTCATTCTACAGTTCTTGGGTAGAAGAAAATAACCAGGGACAGCTGTACACCTTCTTTCTCACCTATTCTTGGAAGACCTATTTGTGTCCTTAAGGGAATATCAGCTCAGACTGGTCCTTTCCAACCATTCTCTTCTGTCAGCCAAATTTGTTCCCTTATCCTATGCTATGGGATTTCCCGCAGATCCTAGAGATTTATTTTAATAGACAAAAAAAAGTGGTAACCCAAGATTCTGTGCAAGCAGCTGTAAATCCAGCTGGACTTCAGAACAGACACTGGTGCAACTTTCAGCAGTAATTAGAACGTACAACAATAGAAAAAAATTATATTTTCTTCTGTTGAAATAGAAAGGAATAAGTCCTAGTCCACACGGAGTACAGTCCTTTAGGCAACATTGCCTGTCTGAAAGTCTTTACGAAAGCTGGAGCTTTGTGGTATGCCAAATGCAGAACATTCTGACAAAAGAGTAGAAAAGCATATTCCAAAGGAAGGAATGTAGTTATATTTAATTCCCTGAGAATATTTTTCTAGGTTTGAGCTTAATTTGTCCTCCAATATACTTTTCCCCAAAAGGCTTAATTTAATTTCTTGCTGTCTCTTTAACATGAAACAGTGGAATGCATCATAATATTTTCCCACTTGCCAAGATTTGATTTTCCAAATATGCACATTTGTTGAATGTGGTAAAACCAGATTCCTTTCTAGTTGGGCAGCAGACATGGCAGATATGTCTTTAGAAACCCCCTGGTAAATGGCTCGGACCCTCTGAATCCTACATGTATCCAAAACGTTGAGGTGGGAGAGACAATGACGCTCTAAGGAGTATTTATCAACTAAGAGAACTTTAAAAAAAAAAAGGGTTAGTTTTCACTAGATTGATGTGCTACTGACCTAGCAAGACATGACACAACACATTTCAAACCATCTTCCAGCAAAGACATGTTAATTATCTGCTGATTTATTTATACGATGATTATTATTTTTTTACAATTGGACATGTTCTCACAAAAGACCGTACATACTGTGTATCATTCTGTGTTGGTTTTTTCCACCCTCAGCTGGAAAGCTGCATTTTCTGTGAAATATTCTAGTGTCATTTTCAACTTGATCTAATTTTGATGGCAGAGGGATGGTGTCCATTGTATTGTGGTTTTTTGTTGTATAACAATAAAAATTTCAAGGAGGTTCGGGTGGCCTATACAGTAACGGCTGCACACAGTCATTATTAGTGATCACTACCATTTCAGGAGCTGATATCCATAAGGACTACACTCTGTTTTACCCAAGGGAAAAAAGTCAGGAGAAAAGACTGTGGCTATTACTTAAAAAAAACCCCGCACAGTAAATTTAGTATAAGCAAAAATTATCATCTTGATTTCTCACAGATTGGTGAAATTATTAATCTTTGTGCTTGTTTCTGCCTAAGGAAAAAATGGCTTCTTGCAGTAGAGTTTCTTTGTATATGCTCCTTCTCTTTCACATCCTTTTAAAGCCTGAGGCCTTGCTTTTGGCTTCACTTACATTTGGGTTTTACTTTAGCAGGCTAATTTAAAGAAATATACATCTGCTGTTAATGGATCACATTTGCCTGTGTGCACCAGGAACAGCAAGCAGCCATTAATCCAGGATAACTTGTTATTTAACCCAGATTTACAGCTGCGTATTGTCAGTGGACTTCCCCTCTCAGCTTGCTTGCGCTGCAGCAGTGTTTTTCAAAGTGAAGGTCATGGTCCCTTTGTGGGCTGTGGAAAGGATCAAAGAGTTGGTTGGAAGTTGCAGGAGAAGTGGTGTTAATCACTAGCAGCCCCAGCTGCGGTTCCAGGTTTTGCTTTGACTGCGGCGCTGATGCAAGCAGCCATCCTGTCCTTCTTCTCCGCTATCCGCTCCTCTCCTGCACACCAGCCTCTGGGTGGCTCCAGTATGCATCTGTGGAGCCACATCACCATGAACCAGATCAGGGGGTCTTCCTGGCTGATGAAATACTCTGCCAAGCAAACATGTGCTCTGTCACAGTCAGATCTGTTTCCAAGCTCGGTTCACCACGCAGCCACACAATACAAAAGTGTCTCTTGGCTTTATGCAGGCTGCAGCACAGGGTAAGAACAAGCAGTTCTGCAGAGGGGAGTACAAAAGCTGTGGACACCAGTTTAAGCAACATAGCCACCAACTGGGAGCATGTACTGTCAGATCATTCAGGGTCGGGGAGAGAGGAGACTGTAACTACTTGCTGCAGTTTTTAGACTAGCCAGGAAACTACAAATTGACTTAATTGCAGACAGTTTGTCTGCGTGGAAGATGTGAGCATTTAACTAATACAACATATACAACCAGCCACTCTGGGTCAGACCAATGTTCTTATTAGTGCAGTATCCTGTCTCCAACACAAGCCAAGAAGTGTACAAAGAAAGGAGGCATACACTGAACTTTCCCCAAATACCCTCCCTGCTGCCAGCCACTTGCAGCTTAGGGTCTTTCTGAGCTACATATAGTTGAATTTAGCAATCCTCAGTGGATTTCTCTTCCATGACTTTCTGTTTCCCCTTGAACACATGCCAAATTTTACTGTCTGTAATGTCCAGTGACAGTTTATGCCTTCTTATAGTAATTGCAGCAAGTTGCTGCTTCTCTGGCCTGTAGGAAACTCACTCATGGAGTCTCGCTAAGAGAGATGAGCCAAACGGAGTGGATGGGATTGCCACGGTTCTAAACAGTTAAAGGAAACTCTCTTAATTCAAAAGACGTAACCCGATCAATGTGTACATGAGTGGTCTCTTCGAGAACTCAAGAGACTGGATCCTTTAGCTAGTGAGCTTGGGTTTATCTTAATAGACTTCCAACAGCAGCAAATTGCAATTGAGCTTAGCTTTGTAAGTGGCCATCTGCTGGCTTGTAACAACATCTGATTTTGCTGCTCGGGGTGTTCTGGGAGAGGGAACTGAACAGCAATGAATAATAAGTTACTCCATGCATAATCATAATGAAATCAGAAAGTGAAAAGCTTAGATTGACATATGGTGAGTCATCTGTTAGCTAAACAGTGGCAGAGCCGTCTGGTCAATGATCAAATATTTCAATATCCATAATTCAGTGTTTTATTTTTGCTCATTAGATCAAAGCCCTGCCAACTTAATTTCTGCCAAGGATGCATCAAGCTTTTGTGCTGACCACATGTTTCAAACAAGCTGTACAAATTCTTTGTGCTGATGCATTTGTCTCTTTCTAACAATGACTGTTAACTGCATAGATATACAGCATGAGCATAAAACCTCTCCCATTTAGCTTCCGGTTTCTGTAGGTTGTTGATTTGGTTTACCAGATATTGGTTGAAGTTCATCTTCAGCAGAACTTGTGCGAGCTTTCCTTTTGGTAAATTCACATCACAGCCTCCATTCCTAGCTCACACTAGAAAAAATGTGCCCTTCAGAGGCTCCGTTATTTTCTCCTGCAGTGTGTTTCTAAGACTGTGAAAAACAGCAGGAACCTACATCTCATCTGTGAGGACAGAAGCTGGGAAAGCTCAGAAATACCAAGCTGATGATTTCTAAGTGCATCCGAGCTGTGACATGATAGATGTACCTGTACAACAAGTACCCAAGATGAAACGTACCGTGACATGCATGTTAGAAGGTGGTGTGGGTTAGTCTTGGCAGGCAGCTCAGCCCCACCCCAGCTGCTCACTCACTCCCCCACAGCGGGATTAGGGAGAGAACTGGGAGGGCAAAAGTGAGAAAACTTGTGGGTTGAGATAAAGACAGTTTAATAATAAAGACAGTTGTGTGCACAAGCAAAACAAAATAAGGAATTAATTCACGACTTCCCATCGGCAGGAAGGTGTTCAGCCGTATCTAGGAAAGCCAGGCTTCATCACGTGTAATGGTGACTTGGGAAGACAAACACCATAACTCCAAATGTCCACCCTTCCTCCTTCTTCACCCAGCTTTTATTGCTGAGCATGGTGTCACGGGGTCTGGAATATCATTTTGGTCAGCTGGGGTCAGTTGTCCCAGCTGTGTCCCCTCCCAGCTTCTTGTGCCCAGCCTCCTTGCTGGTAGGGCAGGGTGAGAAACAGAAAAGGCCTTGATGCTGCATAAACACTGTTCAGCAATAGCTAAAACTGTGTTCTCAACAGTGTTTTAATCAAAAATCCAAAACACAGCACCCTAGGAGCTGCTATAAAGAAAATGGACTCTATCCCAGCCAAAACTAGTACAAAAAGTCTACATTTGATCTGTACTCTGGGCTGGGAATGCATTGATAAGCACATTGTCACTTAGCAGTTGTAGCATTTGACCACTGGGAGCTCAGTACATATCCTAAACTAAATTAAAGAGAAAATTAAACTAAAAAGTCAGTAGATAGTGTTGGGTAAAAGCCATGGAAATATTAAGATGTTATCTTCATCATTACATTTTGTCATCTAAGTTAACTGGCTGTTCCCTTAGTTTCAGCAATACTTCCTGTCAGTATTCAGAGAAAGGCTCGTGGAGGGATTGATCCAGAGCACCGATTCTCTGAATTGCTCTTGGAAGAGCTGCTCTGTCTGCTGTCATGAGAGGGAGAACCTAGGAAGGCCTTTGGCCTCCTATTTTAGTTGTATAGAATTGGACAACTTTTTTCCCCTTCAAGGGTTCTAAGTGACTGAAAATCAGAGAGATTCAGTCTCAATATTTACTTAAGCATTTTCAAAATTGTATATGTGTTTCCAATATGATATATCTAAATTTAATCTGTGTTCAGACATACAGAATACTTAATAGTTTGCCTGATAAGTTGTAGATTTTAGCTGTACCTATTAAAGATAATTCACATAACTCACATAAGGCTTGACAACTTCTAAATACAGTTGGGTGAATAATGGGTTTCTTACTCTGTGCCTCAGTGGAAAAAGTTGGAGAACTATTATTTAGATTCAATTTGGAGGGCTCAGGAAAACAGAAACAACAGACAGGGGTTTTTGGATCACTCCAAAAGTTTCATTTACTCTGAAGTAAAATGTTTGGATTCATTTGTGGTTATCACCGTTGTTTTTTAACAAGCTTTTTGTCCTTCCTTACTTATAAGGTAGGTGTTTCTAATGGAAAAAGGACATTTTAAAACCAGAAGAAAATATGTTAAAGCAGAACACTCTGGCTCTCCTTAGACAAATATTTCATACAAAGAGAACTGGGGAAATAACCTTTTAGTCTTCAAAATTATTTCAGTTGATCTTGGCACAAGTTTTGGACTGTTTCACTGCCTCCAGAGCTCCATTTCTTCTACCACATTTACCACTCACTGAAAAAAAAAAAAAGGGGAGGGGGGGGCAAAAAAAAAAAAGGCGCCCAACTCCATTCAGAATAAACTTGTCCAAATTCATGCCAGGAAAACCATTTTGCCTTAGCATTAGTTCTGAAAACCTGCTCATATAGGTACTGTATGCTGTAATGATGTAGATACAGCATAGCAGTTGTTTTTGCTTTACCTTGGTCTACCTATAAGCAAATCTGAGCACTTCTGCATACACAGGGGACCTGCTCCATGTGATCAGCCACAGGGTGTAACCAGCTTCTCTGAAATTACAGAATTGTTTGTGTGGGAATAGGCAGTTGCTGCTTTGCACACAGGTTCCACAAAGGAGCTTAGCCAAAGTTTTGTGTCGTGGCTGATAGCATCAGCTAGTCTAATCCAATACCTACCTATCTGCTGAGGTACGTGACTTTGGATTAAATGGAGTGAAGGGAAGCAGAGTTGGAGAATAACATGCTCCAAAAAAAGCCAGCTTTGGACTAACGGCAACGGTGAATGCTTTGCCTGAGGAATAGAGCAGCACTTCTGGGAAGGTCCATTCCACAAGAAGATTCTAACACCAGCTTGCTAGGATCACAGTCTGCCTGAGAGAGGACAGACCACAGCCCACACAACTAGTTATTACTGCTGAAACAAACCAGTGTGTTGTTGTCATTAGATACTCCATCATGAATGTTTCTGTCCTTACAAGTACAGTTCCTAAAATTCCATTATTACTTCAGCTACTTTTTGTGGGCAATAGGATGTGCCTGCTAGACATGTCATATTCATACTCTACCATTTGAAGAGGTCACTCCATGTGTGTGGAAGGGAGGAAATGGATAGGAAAGATGAGGATTTCTAGAACACTTACTGCTTTCTTGAGCCCTCATTAAGCATGTGCACATGGTGTATATCCTTCATCTCTTGCCTTAAGATGTGGGTTTTATGCTACATTTACAAAGCATTAAAAAAAACCCCAGAGAATCAAGAAAGGAGACATGCAGTTTGAAAGAACTGGGAAACAATAATACTTTTTCTCAAGTCTAATTATCTTCATTTTAATCACATAATGAAATGAGAAAACATGTTTTCAAATTGAATTATTTGGAACCAGACTAGATGCAGGATGTGTCATTCATCTGAGATGTAGAAACTTCTGGACTTATTTAGGAAAACATTGCTTTAAAGGGAGTTCCTCAGAAGAAAGCAGTTAAATGTCATTTAGGAAAAAAATGCATATTGCAGAATAAATGATTAAATACAATTGCACAACGTATAGCTTTCTCTCCTGGATTTATTTTTTTCTGGTTGGACCTTCTCCACAGACCTGGATGTATCCTGAACAGCAATGGCTAATCTTGCTGAAATGTGGGAAAGTTGTTAGTGGTTTTGGGTGTGGAAAAATACCTACCAGAAGGACAACTTCTTGCTGCTCAAATCAGCTTACAAATTTCTGATCTGACTCAAATTCCCAAGGGTGAAAAACAAGTGCATTGGAAGCCCATAAAAATCAATGTCAGTCTTTCTTTTTACTTCACTGACCTTTAAAAATGAATTGGAGGTTGAAATCCTGCCCTCATAACTTCAGCGGTTCTTGGTTGAGGTCCATGTAGAAGTGTTTACTACCTCTGGAGCATTTCTTCAAAAACTGAGGAGCTTCTCTGTGTTTGCCACATACCAACCCCATTGGCAAAGTGGAACCAGAATTCAGACAACTTTACATTGCATCAAATGTATTTATTGATGAAAGTACTTTGAGCAATCCTGGTGAATGCCTACATCCCTCCTACCAAAATCTTGCAGATGCTGAGGACTTTTTTTCCTTATGCTTGATTCTGCCTAAGGAATTTCTGCCCTCTTCCTCCATGGAGCTCTGTGCAGGCACAGCAATCCACACCACTGCCTGCTCCTCACAGGGTCAGGACTCCCAGCTGCAGGTTAGAAAGGTATCATATTTTAAAAGGTGCTATGCTACCCTGTGAGCCACAAAAAAGCTGGATGCTTTTTGTAACAGCCAATTACCTTATTTAAAAAATGAGAAACTGAAGACTACGTTTTCTCCCTTAGGTTTAAGTAAAGTGCTGTCTACCCATAAACATCTACAATAGCAAAAAAAAAAAATCTGTGCGTACGCTTATGTGAGGTTGATTCCTTGGCACTTTTGTGGCTACTACAGAGACTGTCATTTTTCTGGTTTCAATATTGAAGCTGTACTTCAAAAATGTATTAAGGTACTAAATATAAAAGCAGAAATGTGTCAGCCTCAGCCCTCCATTCACTTGATCCCCACTATCTGGGACAGTGGTTCATATGCTTCAAGAGGTTGTGGTTAAAAATGCCTTTATTTCTATCTAAAGTTACCACCAATAACACAGGGCCCTCTACCAGCACTGTCACAGGGTACAAGTTCTTGGAAGCCATAATAACAGGATTGTTTCTCTTCCTGCTTGTGTGATTGTTTTAACCTTAATTATAGCTGTTCATTTATTAAAATAAATAACTCAGGAATAGAATAAGTTTTAAATTCCAGCTGTTCAAACAGTCTTTGTATTTTCTTTGTGCGCACGGTTTGTTTTTTTACTTAGAAATGTGCAATATATTTTCCAGATATGCTTGGGAGCCGTGTATGGAACCACCACTGGTTCAACACAAGGCCATAATGAAAAATGAACTTTGCCCTTTTTTCAGGAGCACAAGTGACCTGTGGTGTTCATTGATTTCTGATGCAGACAGATTTACAAAGTATGTTTGAGACTGCCACTGTGCAGCTTAATATTCCACCTGTCCCTTCGCTCTTCCCTTTGGGAGTGACCTGTTTGCCCCTTTTCCTGAACTTGGTTTAAATGCTTATTAGTGTCCTCTGTGCCTTCTCTCAGAGAAATATAACTATCTATCCTTGAGATAAGCACCACACTCCATTTAACACCCTCCTTTGAGCTAAGAAGCTCTGTTTCCTACATTAGACAGCCTACAGTGGATAGGTGGGTGTAGATTCAAGGCCAATCCCTCCCCATCCTTCTCCAGTAAGCCAAAGGAAGGCTTCCTCATTTGCATCCTCTACAGGAGGAAGCAAGAGGGCAGAGAGGGTCTGGCCTTGAACTGTCCTCCCACGCTCTGACAGTCCTGAGAAGATGCGGAGAAGGGGAGGCATCTTGCAGCAGTGGAGAGGTTCAGCAATGTTGGTTGGCATCCAGGGATGATTCAGAGCACAAGTTACAAAAACGTGCTTAGGAGCTGTTTATGATTTCAAACCTTTTTTATACATTATTAACTTAGACTGCAAGGACAATAAGATCACTGAATCCAAATGGAGTCTTTGAAAAGGAATTGTCTTTTGTAGTTTTGTGGCTTTTCTTGTTATCACACCATCTCACACATCAAACCAAGCTAATGGTTTTCTTGCATTCAGTGCTGCAAAACATATAATGAAGCACAGTCCTAGTTGTAAGAAGATAAGAGGCAAAGGAAACAATATGTTGCATCTACTAGGGAAATGGGACACAGAAATATGAATGCCTTGATTGCCATTAACATTTAAAGTTGGCAGTACATTTGTCTGGTCTTAAAGTGGATATAGATCACTTAAAAATCCCACTTTAGTGTAAATGTCCTTGTAAATCAAAGGACATAGTCCATTTGTCTTCTGACCACAGACCCTGTAGAACTCTAATGTGGTCAATAAAGCCTGCAGTTTTCCTGCATTTTGACAGGTTATAATAATCAGGAAGAGAGTACACAGAAGGTCTGTTTCAGCTAGCTTATACATATGAATGCCAGTTGCCTAATTATGGCATATAAAAGCTTCCAATATCCTAAAAATGGCAAAGCCTATATAACTCACCCCAAATCACCCTGAACTCTGAGTCAAATTTGTGAAAGGAGTTCTGCCAACGAGTTCTGCTTCAGGGTTTTAAAAATCAGATGTGTTTCCTTTCAAAAGCAAAAAGAAAACCTTTGTGAAGGTGTGGTTGCTCACAGGACCCCTACTCTCCTGATTTTCTCTGCATTATGTTCTCCTTCACACAGACTAATTGTCAACACATTCTGAGCATGTCATCCCGCTTC
Source organism: Antrostomus carolinensis (assembly GCF_000700745.2). NCBI lineage: Eukaryota > Metazoa > Chordata > Aves > Caprimulgiformes > Caprimulgidae > Antrostomus > Antrostomus carolinensis. The sequence continues at coordinate 45,186 of NW_010296550.1, read as the reverse complement.
CAGCGTACTATAAGTTGCTCATACAGGAAAACATACTGTTATTATGAAAGATAATGTGCTATCCCATGGGGGATACTTGGCAGAAGGAATAGAATCACGGAATCATGGAATGGTTTGGGTTGGAAGGGACCTTAAAGATGATCTAGTTCCAACCCACTTGCCATGAGCAGGGACACCTTGACCAAGTTGCTAAAAGCCCCATCCAATCTGGCCTTGAACACTTCCAGGGAGGGGACATCCACAGCTTCCTTGGGCAACCTGTTCCAGTGTCTCACCACCCTCACAGGAAAGAATTTCTTCTTAATATCTAACCTAAACCTCCCCTCTTCCAGTTTATGGCCATTTCCCCTTGTTCTGTCACTACCTGCCCTTGTAAAAAGTCCTTCCCCAGCTTTCTTGTAGCCCCTTCAGCTACTGGGAGGCCACTATAAGATCACCCTGGAGCCTTCTCTTTTCCAGGCTGAACAGCCCCAACTCTCTCAGCCTGTCCTCATAGGAGAGGTTCTCCAGCCCTCGGATCATCCTTGTGGCTTCCTCTGGACTCACTCCAGTAGGTCCATGTCCTTATGTTTGGGGCCCCAGAACTGGATGCAGTACTCCAGGTGGGGTCTCATGAGAGCAGCTTCTCTTGATGCAGCCCAGGAAGAAGGAAAAGTCAGTCTCAAACTAAAGCTGAAGATTTGCAGACTCTGTTACAGAGCCTGCAAAACAGGAGAAATCCCAGCATGTTTCAGTTATATTGGCTCTCCTATGTTATGCACCCTGTGATCTAGACAGGTCTGATCCATAGTTCACGAGGAGTCATACTGGGAGAGAGTAGATCAAAGACAAAGAACAAAAAGAGGCAAAGGGAAGAGAAGAACCTTTCCTAGCTTTTGATGAGGAATGTCTAATATGAATCATAAAAGCTGGCCTGTCTTCAGAAATGTTTGCTCGAAGTTCCAAATCCTGATTATGCTTCATGAAAAATATTTTAAGCCTTTTACTTAGAGGCAACTGCGTGTGTGTGAATGTTGTGGGGTCTGTGTTTTAGTTCTTAATCTCAAAACAGAAGTTCGTTTTTCTGCTCGTATGGTAAAGATACTGCTGTTACAAGCAATATACTGAAATGCTTGTAATCTAAACCAGAAGCCAAAACGTCCAGATATCAAGACAGGCAGAGGGCTTGTCTGGAAAAATTTAAAAAGTTGCTCTGAATAATGACTAACAAAAGATCTCCTTTCTGCTTAGACAGTAAATAAACTAGAATGAAAATAATTACTGTCCACAGGTATGGCAAAAATAATTGATTCTTGTGACAACCATGAACAGATGCATGAGGAAACCTTCTTCCCAGGGTTTCCAAAGCACTGCTTTAGGGCATCAAAAAGCTTTGCAGCCCGGACTGATTGCTGATGTTCTACTGAATACCACACACATGCTACCCACCACCAGGGAAGTCAGAAATAAAGTGATTTTGTCTGAATCCCTTCCCCTTGCTGCTTTGTGCACATCAGCACGCATCCAGTCGCATGCAGGACTTTCCAAATTGCAATCACACATTGTGCTTCCTCTGAAATGTGCAAGCCATCTGCCACAACTCTCTTTGGTTTTGAGCCATTTCTTTGTGAATAGGTGCTTATCAGTTTCTCTTATTATTATTTGTACTTTGAGGTAGGCGATAGGGAATCCAAGACCACCAACGCTGTCTTCTTCTGACCAGATGCATACAGAATTATTTTCTATAAATAATGGAAGAAGTTTCTGAAAACTTTATTCCTAATTATATTTCTGTTGTATTTTTCATTAGTTCTGGCTTGTGTATTTATTTTTTAATGTGTCAACAAATAAGAATAGCAAAGTATTGTAAGTATATTATGACAAAAGTGCTAACAACTTCAAAGAAAAAGTATGGTTTATAGAAACGGGTGAAGACAGAGTTTATGATTCACTATAAATGTACACTAATGTTTGAGAAACAGTGTTCTTAGCAAGTGTTTTGAAGTGTGTGAAGTACAGTACTTTTTTCTCCCTGTGGATAGCTGAGATGGCCATCATTGATATATGAGAGGCAAAAGGACAGTTTTCTTTTGTTTTCTTTTGGTTTGGTTTGGTTTTGAAGAAACCTTGCTGAAGGGGCCTTTTCATTCCATTGACCTACATGAGCTTAGGACTTGGTCTGCTCTCGCATAAGGAATTCCATAGCCAATAATTCTAATCCCCAAAACACTCTCCCCAAACCTTGCCTAAAAGCCAAAATATGTCTTTCTTTTCACATATTGTCTCAGTGGAACACAGCTGCTTTGTGAGTTGCGTACGTAAAGGTGATCTGATGCACACTTTGTTTGTGCATGCACATGAATATATGCATTTACATTACTTTTTTACACAGGAATTATCCTGAACATAATAGAAAAATTCTGCTGTTATCTCACTAAATGGAAAAGGTCTCAATAATTCCATAACCTGAAGTATTAGTTTGATATAAGTGTCTCTCACTTCCCTTTGAAGGTTGCAGGTTTATGTATGTGTTTGAAAATAAGGTGTAAAATCAAAGAATCATAAGATAATTTGGGGTTGGAATGCACCTGTAGAGCAGGGCCAATTTTAAAGTTATTTCAGATTGCTCATGGCCTCATCTGGTCCAGTTTTAAATACCTCCAAAGACAGACAGCCCACAATCTCCTTGGGCATGAAATACAATTTCTTCATATGCTTCCATATTTTAAATGGGAATCTCCATGGCCAGCTTAGTGCTTCCACAGTGAATCTAACCTTCCATATCCATTCCTGGAATCTAACCTTCCATATCCATTCCTGGAAAAACACAGTTCAGCTCCTTGCACAATTAATTTAGATTTTTCCTTTTTCAGAAGACTTCAGAGCAAGGGAACATGTCAGGCATACCAGTATTTAAGAAATAGTCACACAGATAGGACTGTGTAGGCACAACCTGTAAGCTTAAGTACCACTTGTCAGACAGACTGATTCTAGAAAATACCTTTCCAAAAGTCTTTGGAATTCTTAAAGCCAAATGTAATTTGCTTTTCACAAAAATTTGAAATTCTTCGGTCCATTTGGGGCCCACTTGCCAGGAATATTTCAGTAAATGAACTTCTTTTGAAAAGAAAAAAAAAATATTCACAGGAAATTAATTTAGAAGTTTTAGTCAGAAACCTGAACCTGAGTTTTAAGTTGATCCCATAACGCTCTGTCCAAAGAAATAAAATGTTGTATGCTTGCAACAGACAGCAGTGCAAACAAATGACAAACTGAGATTCAGAAAGTAATGGGGAAGTTCAGGAAGATGGCATCCTTTCTGCAAATACCTTTCAAGCAGAGGCAGCAGCAATATGTGGCAGGCTCAATACTTACAACAGTTTTTCATACACCTGTTACATGAGTGCACTCTAGAGAACATGTCATTTCAGAACATTACAAAACCAGGTTTGCTGCTTGGTTAAAGGGTCATCCGGTTTCTCAGTGTTTCTTTCTTAGACTACATTGTTAACACCACTTCTAACAATAATCACTAGGAAAATCTTGGCTATATACACAAAATTTGCAATGATCTTGTCCTGAATGGAGGCAGTTCCTGTAATGGTGTCCAGAAAATAAGTGAGTTTTACCTGGTGACCAATCCCAAATGCAGACTGCTCTGCTGTGCCAAAACCACTGTTGTTCACTTTCTTCCAAATGGTTTACAGGGGAAAAAAAAATACTTTGAAATGTTTGCCAGTACTTTAAAATCATTAAGGTAAATTGTTTTAAAATATATGTCTACTGATAAAGCCAGATTCTTTAGGACCATGAATGCAGCTTACGGATGTTTGAGAGACAAGAGGGAAGTGTAACTGATGCTTTTTTCTCTCCATCTCATTTGAGAAGTTCTTTTGCTTGTCTGCATAAATTTTGAGGTGATTTTAAAGTATGGTATAATTTAAAGAACAGAAGGAAGCCCCTCTCCTGGCAGGCCAGAATGCCACCCTTTCCATTGGGCAGTCCATACAGAGCCAGGCAAAACCTACAAATTTTGTCAGTTTCTGGGCTTGCAAGAAAATGACTGAATGAAGTTCTAGATGTGTCCAGCTGAAGGCATGGCTTGGCATCAGTGTGTGTATAAAAAGTGGTCTTATTTACAATGGTCTCAAAAGTTATAATGCTGACCCCATAAATGCCCTTTCACATGATTGTGACTCTCCTCTTTCAATTTGAAATTTCCCTGCCTATTAAATTAGAGCAATATAGAGGAGTAACAGCTCGAGATTGTGACAGCCACGAGGTGAAAACTTCATGGATTTTCTTAATAAAACGGTGAGGCATGTATGAGTGAATCAATTCTTCATTAAAAGATCACCCTTCCTTTTCAGGAAATATGTAATGCCAGGTCATGCAGTTCAAGCAGGAAGAACTTTGAGGCTTTTTCATCAATATAATTTTTACAGACTCTAAAAAAAAATCTAGTCTGATACTCCAGACTAGAAAAATCAGTGTCCTCACACACCCTGACTTTGGGTGTGTCCAGAACTGCTGAGCTTGGAGTGTGTTGGAAGCCTCGCGTGGCTTCTGCTTTTTCCCCAGGCGATACTGTTTGGACAGGTTCAGAAAGGCACCAGATCTCCAGAAGTAAAGATCTTTAAGTTTAAAGTTTACATGTGTCTTGCTTTAAATCCTATTGCTACTTCCCATAAAACATACTAGGACTGCTGTTACTTCTTTATTGGCTTGTAAAACTTTATCATCTCTCCTAAATCCACAAGAGCACTGTTTACTAAGCTACGAGTTCCTATTTCCCAAAAGATGCCAGATGCCTATAAGGAAAATTTAGCTGGGGACCCAAGTTTTGTCAGTTTATTCTGAAGTTTTGGTTTGAAGGATGATGGCAGAGAAGATGCTGTTAGCATCAAAATCACAACAGTTTATCTGCAGATTAAGAAGCCAGTGGCATGAGTTCCAGCACCACCTCCATTCATACTACTGTCATTTGCTGTTACTACACACTGATATGTGCTGAAACAGTCTGTACATTTGCAATGAGATGATCATTATGAAGCTGATTACCTGAGGACTGCTAGGGTTGTTTCTGATGGTTTGCATGCTTAATGGAGGGCAAGAGTCAAGCTAGCACAGGCTTAACTAATCACTAGTAAGGATTTTGATGAGCGATAAATCCAGGCCAGTTGACTTCACATACCTTCCCTAGGTTTAGCTCACAAAGTGCAAGCTTTCAGAGGACTAAAGCACTCATGTGACTACTGCCAGATTCACTAGTGCTGGTGAATGCGCTGCTGGAAAACAGTGGCAGGGAATTCCCTGGCCGAGGAGTGAGGTACAGCTATCCCCTGCTGTTAGAAGGGGCAATCAAGGAACAGTCAGCAGCACAGGCTGAAAAGGAATGTGTCAGCTGGACATAGCCCATGGGTTGATTCTGAAAATGGCATTGCTTTCAACGGTGAATATGATCCAAAGCAGACAGGAGTTTAAACTAATAGGTGTGGTAAAGGGGATTACTATTCCTACTGTTGGGAGATCAGCTGTCCAGTGGCAGTTGTTTTTGATTTATCGACCAATTTACTAACTTATTAGCATCTAAACTTTCTCCAGGTACCTCCTTTTAGGGCTACATTGTCAACCCTTTGAAAATGGTCTGCCACAGTCTGGAGGAAGCTGTAGGAAGCAGAATGTTTTAGGTTTTTGGAAAGTGTGGGTTCTTTTGCCAAACCTTATTGGCTTTTCTGTGCTAAATTTGACTGATTTTTCTTATGTTTTGACCTCTTTTACAAGGTTCTTTGGGGCATAGGCTTGTATTGCATATTCTTGAGTTGCTGGTGCAGCTGAAGACTCAGTCACAGCAAAAATCTAATGGTTTATTCAGCAGGGATGTCAGGTTTTCTAGATCCAACTTATTTTTAAGTAGCCAACACCTTTCTTAGCTGGAACTGTGTATCTCTTGGGCCTAATGTACAGAGACAGCAAACAGCCTCCTCAAATGAATTATTCCATTCTTTTTAATGTGGACAGAAATGGTGAATGGACTTCATTAAACTTTTAAATCTCCCAGTCTTTTTATAGTATGATTCTCATTAAAATGTCATGAAGGTTCTATTCACCAAAAATAATAATAGTAATTTTTATTCCTTTTAACACCTTTGTTCCCACAGTGCTTTAGAGACTGATAAACTAGATATAATGAGTAACCACAACTGAAATGCAGCCAATTCTGAGGTGAAACACGGCAGCTATAAAATGGCAAACAATAACGTTTTAAAATGGGTTAGGAGAGGACAGAAGGAGTAATAGTATATGTAAGTGAAAATTCAGGGGGAATATAAGAATACAAAGCAGGAATTTGGTCAGTACATACCGTGTTTAAAGCTCATACTAAAATAAGAATTGCAGGGGGAGGGTTAGTAGCTGGATGTTCTTTTGATCTTACATGTAGCCTATTGCCAATTGTGTTCAGGGTATGATAAAAGCAACTGAAATATTTCTCCAAAATGTGAAACATTAGGATTTTGTTTCACATTACATCTATTAATAGGAAATTATAATTATTTTTACCAGTAAGAGCTGTTCTATGCAATAACTACCCAGGAAGAGAAATAGGCATGGGGAGGATCCATCAAGTTCAAGCCAAGGAGCACTCTGTATCGATCAGCACTCATTCCTCATCACGCTTGTTCACCGAGAGAGGGATGTGACACTTGCTTATTGACACTCGGGCACACAGTGTCTTGATGGTTTTCTATATTATCCCTCAGTATTCTGTAAGGAAAATGGGGTGTCCAACCACCCACAGTTTAATTTGCAATTGTTATTGTAAGAGGCCCTAGAGCTAAGGTGTATCTCAGTGAACTCGGCCTCGTCTGTATTCTCTTATACCCACTCTCGTGATTTCCTTGCAGTACATCTTGGACAACATAAACAGCTCTCTATTGAGCCTGTGAAAGCTTCCATTTGCCTAACCAGCTAATGGAAGTGCATTGGTTTTAATTATTTTCAGCAAGTTAATATTGGGCTTTGGACAATGTAGACCCAAATGTGTTATTAGTCTTTTCCTGGCAATTTTTCTTTATCCACTTACCACATTTTTGAGGTAACACTTAGCAGCCCCTGGTGCAGAATCCCATGGTCCAACCCTTGTACAAACATCCAGCTCACAGGCTTAGTAAGTCTGTTCCAACAAACACTGTAAACTTTCCACACTGTTGAAGGAAGTTGGTAATGGCAGCTAAATAATGCCATGTACAGCAAAATCTTGACTCTGGGTTGAGATAAGACACCCCAGGATTGTACATCCATCTAAGCCTAGGTCTGGTTCAGCAACAAAAGCAGATTCTTCCAAGCACTGTTTTCCCTGAACAGCTCAGAGCACTAAGCCCAAGTGAAGGCACAGCCCCAGGGAAGGGAGACCAGGGCTGGGTAGAGTTGCCTGCCTCCCACATCCACTCTTCATCTGCCTCCACTGTTGGGGGGACACGAGTAGGCACCCTATTGGGGAGAACATTGGTAATTCCTATGGTTGATCTTTCTTCTTCTCCTGTCCCCTGGGCTGGTGTTGTCTTTGGAAGCTGGAGGAACACCTCCAGAGCTGGCTGGGGAGGGAGAGTGAAGAGGGGAACTGCTCTACTGCTGATGCAGGGTTGAATTTTGCCACATCTGGGCTGAGGGCAGAAAAGGAATTTTTGGCTTTGTTTCTCCCTTCCAGCATTAGGATAACAAAATGATTTTGTGTATGTTGCTAGGAAGTCTGGAACTAACTTTCAGAAGGCAGTAGAGCTTTATGTCTTTTTAAGTCCCTGATGTTGTTTAGCTCTCCAGAAAAAAAGCTGGCTTAATGTGTAGCCTGAAAATCAGATGGATGCTCCACATAATTAAAATTATTTTGCTGTTAGCCCAGCTAAAATGTGAGGAAGCAATCTAGCCATTTGACATATATTAGACCATTCTGATAGCCAGTCTAACCTCCAAGCCCAGATGTCTCAGACCAAATTGTTTAGCAGATGAACATGTATTTCACAGGAAAAACATGTTGTTCAGTCTGTGTAGTAGGTGTGATGGGAAATATGCTGTGTTGGTGTCCAGCTAGCAGAAAGGCCAACTTCATTGTCTTTGCTTCGTTGACATTCTTCAGCTTCTTTTACACATTTTTTTTCTGTTTGTTCAGACAATCTGAATCTTGAAAGGATGGAAGGATGCCTGCAGCCTCCTGGGTAAAATGGTGCTGTTGGCAGTTCAGCCAAACGCTTTGCTATAGCTTAAGATTCTACCAGAAATCCAAAGAACTCAAATGTCCTACACTCCAGCCCAAGCAGACAGTGTGTAAATGTTTAGTCTGAGGTATTTTATTATCTTGTTTCTCTTCTGTTTGAGAACCAACATTTAACCTGTCCTGGATTTTTTGTTTTTTTTTTTTTTTTTTTTTTTTTTCTGCAGTGGTTGAAAAACATAATGAAGTCAGTTTGCCAGACCTATGTCCTCCTGGTCTCAGTGAAAGAATAAAAATTAAAAAATTCTCTAGGTTGAGGGAGTGGGAAATTACTGCCATGGACTCTGCTTCTGTGAAATCCATGATTTGTGTTGGAAAATTAAAAAAAAAAAAAAAAAGTCCCTCAGGCAGAATATTTTCAGAAAAATATTTTTTTTTAATTGTTGAGAATTTTATTCAATAAGGACAAGAGAAAACATTCTTCCATTAAATACTGGAGAGGTTTCAACGTAATGGACAGCTGGGAAACATTATAGATCAAATTAAAACCTTGTGAATTGGATTTTTCATGGTGGTTGGTGATTATTACTTATTACAGTACATGTTAAATTGCCTTTGCTCACTCCTCATGATTTAGCTTAGATTTTCACTCTTGAGTAGCTGAAAGGTTTGAGCAGTGGAATTGATTCCACTTGGAAAGAGGCTCCCAGACTTCAGCATAAGATATATCTTTCTGGTCAAGTATTTCCTGCCTTTCCTGGCTGGAAGTTTTTCTTACAATGAGATGGCTTGAAAGGCAGATCTCATTGTTATTTATTGCAGAGATGTGTGGATGCTATTTTTTAGTTTTACTAGGTGACATAATGATGTCTATCTTAAAATAAATGCTTTTTGAGAACTTCATTTTCACAGGCATTTCATATCAAATCCAGCTGAATCACTGGGCCAGCAGCCACCCCAAATAATTGAGGCCATTAATTTCAGGAGAATGACATCAATGTTCAGTTTGCCCAGGAAGCAGCAGATTCAAGATTAGTCACCTAAGTTAGGATGTTGAGTTGTTATTTAGGTTATTCAATTCACTTAAGGTGAATTAACTCAATGCTGGTATAACTGGACTACCCAGCCACATACCAGGGATCCAGTGAACCAAACCTCATTTGTCCATCTTCATCTACAGTGCGTCTTCATATTTTATGGTTGTGGTTACCAATAGTACCAAAGCTTATGAGCTTTCAGACATATTTGAACATGCATATTATCAAGAGATCCAAAGGAGAGGAGCAGACTCCTTGTTTAGTAGATTGCTGTGCTATGGGTACTAGTGAAAAGAAAGGATCTTTGGCAGCATAAGTTGTGGTGATGTTCACCAGATCATTTATTCAGTAGTGACTTTGTGACTAGAGACTTGCAATTTGAATCACTCATAGCCTTTCTCCTGCTCTTCATCCATCCAAGTTCACTTTGCTGTGAGGTAAGATGTGACAAATGCTTCAGCAGAATTGTTTAAGTCTGTATTTAACAAGTTGGGCAGAACTGCAACAACTTATAATAATGAAGTCTTGAAACCAACATGAAAATATTTTAAAGCTTCAGCCAAGGTGGGTGATTTCTCTATCCACCAAAACTTCCCTATGGTATAACAACAGGCAGGATTAAGAACATGAGCTTTTACTTTTATGTTTACAAATAAGACAGTTCTTCCTTGTTGCTCAAAACTTTTAACCCTCTAAACCTTATTCCTCTTGTCATTGTCCAAAGTCATCTCTATTATTTAATTTAGCAGAAACACAGAGGCTTTGTGACACAGGGATGTTTTTTAGGCAGGGTAGGAAAATTCACAGGCAAAGCACACTCTGTTGCCATGTCAGATGGTGAAGGAGCACAAGCAACACATTTAAAGGGAGTGCTAAAGTCTTTCTTGTTACCCTCACTGAGTAAATCCTTGCTGCTAACTTCTGCTGTCAGGATGGATTATGTTGCTTCAGTGTACTTATTTAGGTATTCACCTGAAGGTCTATTAAAATCAGTGTGCTCTCCATGTGGCTTTGAAGAGAAAGAAAACTTTTTTAAAAAAATTAGAAATTTCTTAAAATTAAAAAAACCCTTGTGAATTTTCTCTTTTTTCCATACAAAAAACCTGGGTAAATATTACAGAATGTGCATTCAAAATTTTAACTGGATGCTTAATATAAAAGCAATCAAGATAGTTCTCTGTCTTGTTCTACCCAACACATGGACAAAATTTCCTATAAAGCAAGACTTTTTTAGTCCTTTCTCTATAATCATATAGGAGCTCCAGAAATTGATTTTTTTTCCCCCTTAGTTGTAATGGTTTTCCTTATGATCTGAGAGTGAGGAGATATGGCTGCGCATCTGGAAACTTTTTCTACTTATCTCCAAGATCTTAGTACAAATGATACTAACAGGCGACCAACCAAGGAAATTATGATGCTTGGACTGTGTCTTTGAAAAGGATGTTTTGAGTGATGCATGGTTATAATTTTCCGGATTGCATTCAGATGTCAGAACTGGCAGTTGCTTCCCCAAACAGCAGGTGTTCAAGCTGACAGACAAGATGGTAATAATAACCAACAGAAAATTTTACGAGGAATTCTATATAGCACAATATCCGTGTTTGACTACATGCTGAGCCATTAGGCAGTGAAAGTTTTATTAAATCCCCAGACTGATAATAACAGAGACTGAATTGAATCACTGACTTTGGGGAAAGTCAGTAAACGATTTGTATGAATGCTCCTTTATTCCTTATTAAAATGACAAAGACTTTTCCAGTGTGATCTCCATATGGAACTGTGTCCCTGAAAAGTTCTGAGGCATAGACATGGGTACTGGAGGCATATTTACAGTTTGATATATTTTTAACCAGAGTAAGGCTACATCAAGGTGTTCAAAACCTTTAGTATTACAGCTCACATAGAAATGTCTTGGGATAGTTGAGAAAGAATCAACAGAGTATTTCAATACAAACTTGTCAGAACAACCACAAGTGTAAAAAAAAAAAAAATCAAAAAATCTGGTTTTAGGATGTCTCTGTTTTCAGACTGTAGAAAAGATACAGGACTTTTTCTAAACTTCTGACAGACCTGTGCTCCTATCCTAACACGTACATGTTCATTTAAAATATACATTGTTGAAATTTCTTCCAGGACAATATTAAGCTAAAAAGGTGGGTGATCCAAAGAAAATGTGCATGCTGTCCAAAATGCCTGTTGTTCCTTCACTTCAAATATTTACATTTGTCTGGGTGCTTCTCATTGTTTAGGTTGTCCACAGACCAATTTAACTTAGGCCAGCTTGCCAAGAAACAGGACATGTCTCAGTAGGAAATTTCATAATCATTACCACTCTTTAGTGCACTTTCTGTCTCATTTCATTTTTTTAATTGCAATCAATCAATGTAACTTACAAATTGATGAAGCTTGCTACCTGAATGTCACCATGCCACACTCTGCTGCCCTCACAGTAATGTTAAGTGCACCATTTTTACTACATTTGTTTTCACTTAATGTTTAGGTATGCATTACTAGATCAATATTGTTCAAAGGTCTATTCACTGGTATGTTACTTGGGGGTTTTAATTCACTGCTACATGCTTGGTGTCAGAGAAAGCCATTGAAAGAAAAGTGTCACAGACCATTACAGATCTATAGTCAGACAGAAAGAAGTTTTCATTCTAGAAAAATGTTTCTTTCAGTGTAGTTTTTACTCTTAGAATGGCTGAAAAATCTCAGGAGAAGGCAAGTCTCATAAAAAGACTTGCTCTCATAAAGACTTGCTCTCATAAAGACTTGCTCATCTTCAAATGTGCTTTAATCCATCCTTATTGTGTTGTAACTTTTGCTTTATAATTACTTTATAAATTACTTTATAATTCCTATAGTTATGTTGACATTTCAACAGGCAGCTTAATGGTACAGGAGAACAGAGATAGCAAGGGAAAATCCGATTTGATTCCAGAAAAATAAATTCACAGTAAAGGAGATCAAACACTGGAACAAGACGCCCAAAGAAATATTAAAATCTTCATCCTTGGCAATATTCTAGATTTGGCTGGATGTGATTCTGAGCAACCTGCTCTGACTTCAAAGACGGATCTGCTTTTAGCAGGGACTTGGACTAGATGACCTCCAGAGGTCCCTTCCAACCTAAATCATTCTCAGATTCTGAGAATATTCTGCTCTTTTGTCAATAGTTTGTGAAGCAAGTGCTAGCGTACAAAGGCTTATAAAATCTGCAGTTTTAAAGGATAGCAGTGAAACTATAATAGTAAAATGTTCCCTCTAAATATCACTTACAGTGACACAAAATGTTTCACCAAGTTACCATAGACTGAATTCACCATCATTTGCACCAGGGAGGTCTCTCCCTGGCTAATGGGCCTAACTCCTTTTTCTTTTTGATGAAAACAAAGCATTGGCCTCCATCTTCCACTGATTTTCCTGGCACTTTTCAAATTAAAATAGCATAGATGAACATCCTAATGTATGGTTCATTCTACCTCCCAGCAGTGGAAGAATCTTCCCTACTGCATGCTGATAAGTGCTTTTCTATGTCTCATTTTAAATCCCCCAAATTCCAAGGTTTTCACTACTGTATTTGCCAATAATTTTCTAATTATTAAACAATAGAGAGAGCTCAATCTCATTAAGTTTTCACTAATCCCAACCTAAGCTTTCTTCTCTTATCTTTTCCTGTTAATCTTAATTATATTTCACTTATTATATTAATATACCTGTCTCACTCCTTGTGTTTAAATATTTCTCATTCTCTTAGCAGCTTATATGTTATCACCTTCATTTTCCTCTGGATGTTGCTCTTCCCAGCCATTTTTCACTTCTCTGAAGTCTTGCTGTCTTTTTGATCACTGGGCATGTGGAACTAAGCAGCACCTTCAAAGCCTACATGTACTGGAGCCAAGAAGAATTTAGGTTATTTTGCCCTTGCTCTGTGATGAGATACCTCTGCAAAAACAGGACAGAAGTGCATTTAACTTTCCTCTCCTGAATTTATATTACAGTGCAGCTGGAGAAATTTGTCATCCGCTGTCCCCATCAGGGCTCCTTCAGCGTTGCTGCTTCCCCATGGAATAGTCCCACTGTGTAGGTTTGCTCTGGGATTTCAGAGATGATCCTTTAAGACAGGTTGTTAAAATTACTGGGTTCATATTTCTCATTGGAGAAACAGAAACAGAGGATAAATGCAGTGAAATGCTTTATATGCACTGAAACCAGCCAAACTATGGGATCTGGCTCCAGCATAGCCTTCTTTTCAACATGTTTAAAATATTAATAGATGCTACCTACATGCCATGCAACTGTATGAAAGCACAGACTAATGAGTGAGACTAACTCTTAACTAATATCATGTGTTATAAAAAGGTCATCTGATGGACATGGGACCAAATAAGAAATGCTTCAAGCATGTGAAGCAAACAAGTGGAAACAGGGGGAAGAGAACCAACTCAGTGTGGGAAGGGGGAGGAAGGAGTAGGCTAAGGAAATAGTAGTTCCCCAATGTAAATACCCTATATAGCTCTCCCAATCAGAGTTCACATAATAAACTAACGGCTATCCAAGTTCTCATTCTCTATCCTTCTGCCAATCTCCACTCCATCTGACTCGAGTCCTGAGCGTGTGTCTCTCTGTGCGCACAAAAGGACCACTATACCTGCTTATCTTTTGGGTATGTTCTTCATTCAACGCTACCAGCAATATGTTTCTGTTTAGCTACAAAAAGAACATGTACTATTTCACATTGAACCTCCCTTGAGGGAAAAGCAAACAAATGTGTTTAAATTGCAAGAAGAAAAAGTTCACCAATTCAAAATAGTCTGATGTGTCTCTAAACTCAAAACAGAAGCATGGGAGGTTTGCCCACCGGTACGAAAATGTGAGTCTGAATCATCGAAGAGAGAGGCCAGCAGGGCAGCAAAGCTCTCCCTTCACTGTGTCGGGAAAAAATCAGGGGCCCAGTGTGAACTGACAATTCATCAATCTCTGACAGTAATCCACCCACAGGCAAAAGTGCTGTGCATCTACATTTCTACATTGGCTGTGGTGATGCACGCAGGCAGTCTTGCAAACAGATAAATATTCAGCCCACTCCCCAGGGAATGTTGCCACACGAAGTCTGACCTGAGAGACACGGACATTGAACCCAGTATCTGTCATTTAGAGACTCATCTTTATCTGCTTATGTTTATCTTGAAACTTGACTGTAGAATCTATTAGATAAAACAGACTTTATTAAGCCTCCAAATAATAGCTGTGCTGCAGTAATAAGCCAGTCATGTCTATCAAAAGCTTGGGAAAAGCTGTAGTCAGTTCAAAACAGTACTTCTATTTCCAACTTCTTAACAAAGACCAGCTTCTAAATATGATATTTTTTTGTTAGTGTTTCTGGAAGTCAATGTTTCTGACTGTTTTTCTTTGGCATCTACTATTCCAGCAAAGCATGATCTTAATAATTTTATATAGAGCTGGTTAGTTTTTCATCTCAGAGTTATTAGGAAAGCAACACTTATGAATTGGTCAGGGTTTCCAATATATTCCAGTTGCAGCTCTGAAGTTAAAGCAATAATGATTTTTTTTTTTTGGGGGGGGGAGTCTGGGCACATCTTAGGAACACAACTTTTCATTTTAGCTTGCCTGTGGGCTCCGTACCTCTGTGTGTTTTCCAGCAAGGTTCTCGCTGGCTTCTCTGCTTGTCCTTTGTGCTGAGTGATAGCAAAATGGCCTCTCTCAGTGAGCCAAAGTGTTATGGCCTTTGCGCTCTGTCTGGCATCTAATAGGCCATGAAAGTGAGGGACAGATTTCACAGAGATGTACCACAGCTCTAAACCAGGCTACTGGGCTCTGCAACAGAAAATATACTAAGCAAGATTTTTACAAAAACTTCTGCTGATGCTGCATCTCTCAGTTTGGGAGGACAAGAGAGCACCATGAGATACTCTAAATGAACCTGATTTTCAGGAGATACAAGTTCTTAAAAAGGTCCCCTTTGAAAGCGTATTGGAGTAGAAAATTCCCTTCAAACGTTTTTTTTTTGAACAGCCATTGTTTTCTGTCTCTTTTGTCTGTACCTGATCAATATTACCAGCTTGTTCTAACAATCCTTTTCTTCAGCTGTGTAATGTCCATACATAATATCCAAACTTCAAGTGAAAAGATGGTGATGTCTTAACAGGATCTTAAAAAAATGCTTTTCTCTTTACATCTAATATCTCGGTGATGCAGGAGTAGGCATCCTAGGTACTGACATAGATATGAATGGCTATATATTTCATTTGTGAAACTATAATCTGAAAATATTAATTAGTTTTTATTAAGGAGTTGTTTTTATTTCTTCAAGAAATATCTTGACAAAAAGATTATTATCTGGAGATAAAAATCTTATTAAAGCAGGCTTTTCCCATAGGATGCAAGTTCTGTTTTATTTTTCACTAATCTTTGTCCATTTGCCAAAGGAAGCTGAAATATCTGCAGTTTGTTGTCAGGGAGCAACAAGGACTGGCTGCTCCTGAAGGGCTGGGATGCTGGGAGTGGCGGGGACTCCCCAGGACAGGACCTCATCAGTCCTTGGTCCATCCCACCCCCTTGGCCAGGGAGCAGGACAGGCTGGGGGCAAATGGGGCAACCCCAGCCCTGGGCATCCGGCACCTCTGTGGTGATATGGCAGGTCCAAGGCCAACCTGGAAATGTAAGCCAGTGAGTCAGGGTCAGGATCAGGTTTGGTGAGGGTAACTAGGGTCAGAGACAGCTCAGTGATCACCAGACACATCCATTGTGATAGGCAGGCACAGGCTGTGATGTGCTGGGGGCCATAGCTCATGCTGGGGCCAAGCAGAGCCTCAGCTTGGAGTAGCTCCCACAGGAAAGGGGATGAGCCCTGGCTGAGTCTTTCTCAGTCTCTAAAGGAAGGAGACAGCCCTCAGCTGTGCTACCTCTTAGTCAGCCCCAGGCCCTGGCAGCCAAACCTACAGGACAAAGAACGTTGTCACGGTGCTTACATTCATTTTTGATAAATATTTGAAAATAGTATTTTTAGAAACCACAAAGATACCTGTTTCTGGTGGATACTGTTTATTATTCTTCATAGAAGATCTAAGGCTAGGTAGCCACCTTGACTTTTTTTCAAGGGGTGAAAAAATTCAAACATAAGACTTCTAATTGCCTACAGTGCTTCTCCATGCACTAGTAAGAGACATAACATACAGGGACTGTGCTGTGCTAAGGATAGCTAATACTGCATATTCTGTAGAATTTTTTTAAAGAAAACATATCAGAGGGGTCAGAGGGAGAGTATGAGAGAGGCTGAGTGATGCGATCAGGCTAAAAGTATAGGGCTTGTTCAAAATTGACCATAAGGAAGATACTGAGATTCTACTACTTTACTACAGTTTAACAACCTCAGCTTAACTCCTTTCCCTCTCTCAGTCTCTGCACTGAGTTTGCAATTAGAGCTTTTCTTGGATAGAACCAGTAAGTGGAGTATTAGGGTCTTTTATTTCTTACCGTCTTTTGTAAGGGACATAGACTGACAGTCAGCTGGACTGTGGAGCTGAGAAACCTCACCTTGTTCTTCATAATTTCTTTCGTACAATGGCAAGGATAAGCATCAATCCATATAACCATGAAACAGGGATTTCACACACAGATATAGAACTTGAAAGGATATTGATCATTTGTGACATTAGCAACTTAGTGCTTGTTGCAGCACCTGGCTCTTTGCTGTGTTGAACACTTACCATTACAATTGCCTCAAATACCTAAAAAGAGATCAGGCCCTAAATAAAACAGAAACCCAACTGTGCTGTCCCAGTCACTCTCTGTTCTGTCCTTAGAACTGACCTGGCTCATTCCTTCTCAAATTATGTTTTCTCACTTCTCCCTGTTGAAAACTTTTCCACTGTGAACTCTGACAATTAGTTTATAATTGTCTCTTCTACCCAGCAATGACCTGTTATGCACAGTCTGGCTGTAGCATGAGAAGAAAAATCTCTTTCTGGAACAGCAAATGTAATCTTCTTTTCTCACCCAATTCCATCTATTTTTTAGCAAATTGGTGGAGGGGAATAGAAAGAAAGCTATTTATTCAGGCTTTTGCATTACGTTGTCAATATAGCAGGGGCCCTGCAAAGCCTAACTCCTGAGAGGTTTGCCAAAAGTATCCTTAAAGAAAATAGTGAAAGAACTAATTATGTTGTATCATTCTGGAAATAAAGAGGTTCTGTGTTGCAGTAATATGGCATCCCTATAGACCTGGAAATAATATTACTTATAGTAATAAAATCTAGTTCTTATGTGGTATTTTTCCTGACTTGGTCTTTAAGTATTTCACAAACCAAGTCTCTCATCTTATCTCCATTTTGCAGATGGAATAAGTGAGATACTGACTGTAAACTGCCTGCAAGTGATTACTCCAAACACTAGCAGTAGAGCCAGGATGAGAATTTGAGACTTGTGGGTGCTACCTTTTGCACAGAGAAGGAAGCCACACTGCCCCTTCCAAGGCACTGACACCACCATGTGAGAGCACCAAATGGCAGGGGAGATTTCTTTGATGAGGGTTTTGGAGAAGCACTCTGCTCTCCCTCCATTCAGCCACAGTTCTACTGCTGGAGTCAGGAGGAGCTGACTTTTAGATTAAGAGGTTTTTTAAGAAACCTCTCTCTTTAGTACTTCTATGTGTAGCAGCACCTATTATCAGGGTACCTGTTTACTTTATTCACCATGAGTCCCACATGATTACATCTTTGCAGCCAAAAGTCTCCTCTAAACTCCACTTTGGGATGAAATAGCTGCTCTGCAGGCTGTTAGAGTCACCACACTTAGAGATGATACACCAGACCTATTATATTAGCAACTTACCGCTTACTTACAGAGCCATAATTTTCTTGTGTAAATAATCAGTCAGGATTTGGTCTGTCTGTTGTCCAGCTTCCAAAAGGGCAGATGGTTAGCTTGGGAATTTCTCCTGCCTGCAAGGTAGCCTGAATCTTCACTAACATGGGAAGCCCAGAGCCTCAGTGAAGCACCAATTAGCAGGTTTCAAAATGCTAGAGCAAGGAAGACCTTTAAAGCTCTTATACCTCTTATCTCCTACTGACAATGTCTAGTACATCCCTTCCTCTCTGCTAAAAAGAAGTGGTCCCCACTACATCCTTTAAAAATAGGGAAAACAAAAGCATTCAATGCAAAACAGTTGTTCTGATAAGAAACTGCCTCCCTTCCATTCACTGTAATTTGAACAGCTGCAGCCTTCATTTCAGTCTTGAAGGAGGTAATTTTAAAATTACCTCTATCCTGACATTTTGCATTTTGGGGCTAATTATATATAGAAAGACGAATGGCTGTATCAAATTGGATTGAGTTGAACTCTAACTAGTCCAGAATCCTGCAACCAAAATGTGACTAAAACCAGATGCCTGGAGAAGAGCATCAGAATGGGGCAACCTCACACTAATACATTGTCAGCATAGTAGTGTTTTCCAGCAATCTGCCATTCAGAGACTACCTGAAGCAGAGATGATACTGTGTTTAAGTTCTGTCAGGAAAAAGGGAGCATTGATTGAGGAGATATTGGGTCTAGGTCTAGCACATTCACATGATTACTACATTCATTTTTTTAATGACATATTGCTTTCTGTTTATTTAACTTTTTTTTTTTTCCCCCTGCACTTCATGTAACTTTGTGTATCATTTTTCAAAAGCCCATTCTTGCTATTTGGCCACAGTAGAGAATTTTTATTACAGCATGAAGAATTTGTCTGATCTGATGTCACCAAACTCAAGTATTTTCCCTTTAGCCACATATCTACCTACTTAGCAGTATTTCGAAAAGATGCCAAAATCAAATTCTCTGTGTTTCATGTTTAAACCGTTATCAAATGTCTCTTGAAAAGGGCAAATCCTAATGGGAAATAAACATCTTCCTTTATTATAAGTTCTTATCAGTATGTTTAGTTTTTTTCAGGCAGGCACTTGCATGTTTTGCCAGTTATGTACTATAATCTGGAATACTACCAGAGTCTAGGGGTAGTGTGTCCCTTATCTAAACAATCTCATTAGACTAGAGGCATCCCTTGAAGGAAAATCTCCATTCAGCTTACCTCTATAGGAGTGGTATGTATTACAGGCTTAATGTTAAGAAGGAGGTAGAACTATATTTACAATATAGTAAAGTTACAATTTTGATTCTCAGCAAGTCTAGTGTGATTTTGGATCATAAATTTTGCTCATACACCATTATGGCTACATACTCCAACAGTTTAGTATATCAGTATGCATCATTACTTACATTAACAACAATTAAAATTCCACTAATGCTAAAGTGAACATCTGCAAGTCTTAAATGACAGAAGTCTAAAGCAGTCAAACATGTGACAAGACACTGGAACTAAGGACTTGGTACCAGGAATATGTGGGCAGTTACTCTAGAACATGAATGAAGAAAGAATAGCTTTGAAGATGTAGATTTTCAAGGTCATGAAAGTGTGTATTTTGTAGAAAGCAATTATTGCTGGGAATTAATCTAGAGATACCTAAACCAGAAAATGTTGTTTTCATTAATGCTAAAGAAACGCTGTCTGTTCTAATGTATATAGAGAAAGGGTGTATCTCGTTTGTGCTATTGCTGTCCTAAATTAACTGAAGTCACCAGGTGACTAAGGTGTACAATTAGTTGTTTCTGTCTAACCCAGTGGCAACCCCACTGTTCCCCTGCTGCTAGAGACCCTATCTCAGGCTTTAATCCACTTGTAAAATGCACATGTATCTTTCTTAGCATTTTGCTACATGAAAATCTCCCCTATGTCCACTCAGTGAAAGTCATTTATGGTGCAATTTGAGTTCTCACACATTTCTTTGTTGCACCTCCTGAGACACGTGGCACGGAAGGTGAGATGTGAAAAAGTCTGGTTTTATATGGCTTGACACCTCAGGGTAGCTGTGGGAGCTGAAACATCCTCTGGTATCAATAAGAGGCTTTGTTTTTCTACCTTACGGTGTTCTGTACATCCATGCTGCTGCTTAGCAGCCCAGTGAAATGAAATATAGCAGGACTACCATGTACAAACATGACAAAACTCATGCTGCCGGTATGGAAGTGAGACACTTGTCCCTGTCTCCCTCTCCCCAGCCTCTGTTTCTGCAGCTCCTTCCTTTGCCACACAGCGTGTCTCCTGCCTTGGCTGCACATAGGATGCTGAGCTCTCAACCCAGAGAGAATTCTGATGTGCTGTGCTGAAGCTTGAGCTGTGCACCCCAGCCAGGCCCCTTGCCTCATCTTCCCTAAGCCCCACTCCTATTGTGTGGCCCGGCACATGCAGTGGCACTGCATCATAGCACAGAATCACAGAATGGTGGGGGATGGAAGGGACCTCAGGAGATCATCTAGTCCAACCCCCCTGCCAAAGCAGGTTCACCTCGAGCAGGTTGCACAGGAAAGCGTCCAGGTGGGTTTTGAACATCTCCAGAGAAGGAGACTCCACAGCCTCTCTGGGCAGCCTGTCCCAGGGCTCTGGCACCCTCACAGTGAAGAAGTTTTTCCTCATATGGGTGTGCAGCTCTGACATACAGAATAACTTCAGAGCAACAGTGGGAAGCCGAGGCAAGGCTCACTCTGGTCCCTTTATTTTGACAATGACTTTGCATGTCTCCTGTTTTCCTCTTGGATTCACCACCATCCTAGGAAAAGTCCCTTCCTAGGACAGTCAGGGTCTTCTCTAAGGTTCATTGTTTTCTCTACTTTAGAGGATGTTATTTTCCCTGCCACAGGGATCATCCCAGGCTGCCTGGCCATTTGACTCCATATGAAGGACTTAGAGACTTCCTGCTGCTACAGCTCAGGAAGACTAATGCCCTCCTGACAACTGCAAATGTTAAAAACACAAACACAATTATTCTTTCAGTCCTCATTTGGGTGCTTTGATTTCAAAGATATTATTTTCATAGCTGCCTTTTTAATATTACTCATTACCTTCCTGGCTGCTTTGCACATTGTTTTCCTTTTCACTTAAGATGTATTGCTTACACTGGGAGAAAGTATGTGGCCAATGGTTTGAGAACAAGGCCAGATGGCAGGAGTTCCTACATCCAATATCCAGTTTGCCACTGATATTATGTGTGGCCTTGGGCAAATTGTCAGATAGCACTGCATATCAGGTCCCCTGTGCATTTGTGAAAGGAACAGAAACAGTAAAATCTACCCTATGGTAACATTCTGACTGTCTCTTAAAGATTTCCCTGAAAACACACGGTGCCCAGTGCTTTGCAGGAGCTAAGTGCTTTTGACAGTGGCAATCACAGAAAGTGGGACCTGACCTCGTGCAACATCCCTGCCGTACTGTGGCAGTTTGCTCACTCCAGCAGACACATCTGCCTTGGTGCTGACAGTGGATTTAATCTGAAAACATAGCATGGGAAAGAGGGTGTAAGAACAAAGCAAAGTAAGTAGAGGCTAGGAGAATGCTGGCTCACTTCTCACCAGCATCATTTTCCCTAGAGGAAATCAAAGAAACATGAGTTTTGCAGACACTAACTTCTTAGTTTAAATGTCTTCTGTGGTAAGCTTGATTACAGCTGTTGTTGGATACCTGTGCAGAGACTTCACGTAATTTTTTCCAGTAGAATAATTCTGTAAGTTTAAAATTAGAAATGTTTGTTATTTTTGTTGGAAGATTTTTTTTTTCGTAATAAAACTAAGAAGTTTTCTGACTGCAACATACCTAGAAGCCAAATAAATCGATACAGTCTGGCTGAATTTTTTTAACTGAAGTTACCTTCTAATGTGAAGAGTGAGGTGGGGAGCTGGTTGATGTTTGGCAAGTTCTGCCAAGCAAGTGACTTCTGCTTGAACATGGCAGGTTTTTAACCTGAAGCACAATGTTTTTCATTGTGTATTATCCCAAAGCTCAAGTCACTCACAGAAATGAGCAGGTCATTTTACACATAGAGAACTAGCATGTGAGGATTGTTGAGTAAGCCACTTTCTTCAATTTCAATTTTCGATTTAAAACACATATTCTTCCTTTTGGTTGTAAATTGTTCTACAGCACTCAGATCTGTATAGCTGCTAACTAAAAGTCACTGAGTAAATTTAAGTTTTCTCAGCACAAGGATGACTCTGAGATTAGGTTTACAGTTGAATTATTTTCCAAAAGAAAAAGTCAGCCATTCCCCAGAAGTACATATTGCAGTCTGTGAAGTTTTATTAAAGCATGTAACCTTTTTAAAAATGGTAACCTGCTACGTCTACTTGAAACTAAAAAAGAAGGTATGAATATCTATAGGTAATTTTTTTTTAAGGATAGTTTCCTTCAAACATGATTATCAGAAAAATAGTCTAAAGAAACATTTTCTGTTGTTACATATTATTCATGCAAAGCAATGTGTTATGATTGGTTTTATTAAACATTGATCAGAAGGATGAGCCAGGGAATTGTCTGTGATAGCTTTCCTATGGGCTGTTTATTCAGGTGTAGGAAAAGCAGTGCTGATGTTTCAAAACCACAATTCCCTAACTGTTTCAGAAAGAACCAAAAACCCCATAGTTACATCAGGTCCCTCTGCTCACATTGCTTATTCTCCTGTGGAAGCACCTGTATTTAAAACCCACTCCATGTGTCATCCCTGTGATGAAGCATCTAAATATGTGGCTTGATTTTTGAAGTACTGAACACACGCACACATGCACACAGACATGCACACACATTTTATTGAAATCAGCTGGAGAAGCTAGGTCATAAGTGTTTTTGAAAATCAGGCCACTTATTTAACTGTCTAAATATGGATTTATGAGCCTAACTTTAGACACACCCAAGTCTAGTTGTAGGCTCTCACAGATACCAGTATATTGTCCCAGCATTGTGTGTCCTACGCACTTCAGACTGACTAATTTTTAGGTCCCATTCCAGAGCCACACTTCTTAAAGTTAGCCTGGATGAAAATAAATTGTTTGGGAGAATTATGTCCATAAACTAAAACAAAGAATTATTATTATTTTAGTTCTAGGAGGGAAAGGATATTATCCTTCCTCTGCAGTAACTGGAACAGAAATATTGTAGCCCTACTGTTAGTTGTAAGAATCAGAAAATCAGACTATTTTATTGCCCAGTTTTCTCTTTTGCTTCTTTTAAATATTACAGTGCTTACTGGAATCAGTGGGGCAGCTTGTGATTATTGCTTATAAAGAGCGAGGGGATCCCCAGATAGCCCTTGCTGTGTCACTGCACACTGTAACCACACACTGCTTTCTACCCCAGGCTTGGGACAAAAATGCGACCTTACCGCAGGGGCGTTAAAACTGAGCACTGAAATGCATTTTACTAATATTTTCCTGTGAAAGCTGATGTTGACAAGGTGCAATTCTGTTGATTAGCCCCTGAGCAGGTGTTTGTCTACAGTGCGAGTTCTCACAAACCTTGGGAGGGCAGAGTTTTCACAGTGCCAGAGAGGTTTGCTTTCAGTCCTTCTTTTCTGTCATAAAATCTATTTCATAAAATTTGTGTCAGGAAAGTTGAGAAAGCTATTTCAATCACTGCACATCTCATACCGTTTAAGTATATTCAATGAACTCTTTGTATTCCAGCTGACAGGACAAAATTGACCCGAAGAAAGTTCAATTGGAGTCCTGATTTGTTTGGTTTTTAGCTTTGAGGCTTTTTCCTTCATCTGGCATCACACCAGCTGCTAATTCTGTTCACAAGGTGTTAGTGTGATGCATTTCTCTTACTGATAACTTGACTTTGTCCCCCCAAACCTGCCAAATGCAGAACAAATTTGTTATCTTCTTCTCCTCTAATGAAGGATCTGTGTTTTCTCAAAAACTAGCATAGTTCATAGTCAAAGGTGGTCCAGAATACATATATGCACAAACGTATTTGTCTGTTTTGATATTGCAAGATATTTTATGGTTTAGTTTACTCTCTCAGGTACCCTTACAGCATCTTTTCTCTTACACTTCAGTTTCTTTGTAATAGAGTATCACCAGCAAGGCTGGAGTAAAACAAAACAACTCTGTGGGAGGCAAGAGCATTCAACCGTGTAAAACCTAACATTATTTTGATTCCTAACATTAGAAAGCAATTTCTAAAACAATTGCCTCTGAGCAAGACAGGAAGACTGTTTTAATAAAATCTGCTAGCAAGGTCAGTTGAGAGATACAAAGTCATCCTGGACAAGCATAACTATTTCTTTGCTTCTTTCATATTACAAAGATTATAAATGTAGGGTGTATTCAGCCCTTTTGAATCTGTACAGAGTACAAATCTGTTATTTGGGATGATGTTAGCTTAGATTTGTACTAGTTAATGGAACAGAATCACACGCTTTATGTTTCACTGAACAAAGCGCAAATTCAGCTGTCATGACCAATTCAGTTGAAGTATGTTTGTTCTCTCCTTTTCTCTTCTCTCTCCCCTTACCACAGAGGAACTGTTGAATGCAGAGGGCACTGCAGGGCTGGAGCCAGCTGGACTAGAACTTTTGGTCAGATCTGAAATGGTTCTTTCCCCCATCTCAAGACAACTTTGTTTCCTCTGCCTTTTCAACACATAATTTTGAAAGCAGGGTCTAAAATTACCTGAGTGCTGAAAAAATAAGAGCTAAAATGCAAACCAAAGAATGATTTCCAATGGCTGAGCCCACACAGAAAAAGTGAATATTTGCAGCTTTTCATGGGCAATCTCCTGAGATTGCTTTACAAAAAGAGTTGATGTACTGACATTTTTCTTTCTAAAAATTCCTAGAAATATACATTTGATATAGAACTTCCATTATTCATTTTGCTCCACTGCAGGATGGGTTTCCCTGCTATTATTTCTGTTGTCTAGTTTTATCTTTCTCATCATCTTCTGCAGTACCTCACTTCCTAGATGCTCCTTACCAACTCCCTAAACAGTGAGTGACAGACTAAGTGGACACAGATTAGTAGCTGGTCTAGTCTCAGAAAAGAAATAGCAGGAGAAACTAAATTTAGCTCTGAGAATAAGAGAAGTAGACAAATAAGAGAGGAACAGTTCCAAGTCAAGAGTGAAATGTTCATGCCAAGACCACAAAGGAAAACTGGGAAATTTTATCTCCAGACACCCAGTAACAAAAGCTTCAGTCAACAGCAGTGGGAGATTCCCGGTTCAGTGAAATGGCAATAGTGTCAGGGCCCAACTTTCTGGACAAAAGATCACAACAGTGTAAAAAGGTGCTTTTCACAAGTAGAGGAGTTGTTCCTCTCTCACAGATCTTAGTACCCTTGAAAACAAAGGGGAAGAGAGCGCAAGTTGTAATATCAAATAGATGGACTGGGGCACAGGCAGGTACAAGATGTTTGGCTGGCTGGCTAATAATGACTTTTTGCTTCTAGATGTATAAATGCCCTTTCCTTTAGCTTCCTGACATGATTCAGTTCCCTCTTTGTTGCCTGCATCGGTTCACTCTCCAGTCAGTGTCATCATCCTGCTACTCCTTACAGTGTTCTGTCTTGTCCACAAGAATATTGAGATAGTAAGTCATCTGCTTAGCTCCTTGCTTAGAAAGTCAGAGATCTTCAAGAAAGTAAGGTGTCCTGTACAGGTAGTACACTCCACAGCGAAGAGGTGAAGGGGAAGAAGTGAACTAGACAGAGTGATGCTGATGGCACTCTGCAAAGAGTAGAGGAAATCAAGGGTGATACAATCACAGAAGGATGGGTACATGCAGAGTATGAAAGTCAAATAGCTTTGATTTTTTTCACTCATGCAAACAATTAACATATCAGCGTAAGGTTACCACTGGTACTTTCCATCACATAAACAGGCTGTCTCACAGTCTGGGAATGATCTGGGAATCATCTGAAAAGTAGATCATTTGAAATAATTGCGCCAACTCTGGAGAGTGAAGCAATAAGAAAATTTAGATTTGTGAGGAAGGGAGGGTTTTGAGCTAGTCACACTATAAAAAGGTATTAAACAATGACCAAAAAATGCATAGGAATTGGAGATCGTTTCAGAAGATGAGATGTAAGAAAGGCCATTTGAGGTGAGAAACAAATCAACATGTTTCTAAGATCTGGAACGGTACAGTAAGCAAAGTACGTTGCTGTCTTAACCATAACAGGATTTTCAGTCCATTGTTACTTTCATCAATAAGTATCCCATCAAAATGGAAGAAAATGCCACATCAGAGGTTTTTGGCAGCAGGACATTCAGTCCTATGGACCTGTGGGTCAGATGCAGAACAAAGCCATTTATGACATCAGCAGGACAGGGATTTTGTTGTGGTGGTTTTCTTATTGATTGCTGTAAAAAAAATAAAAATAGAAAACTGAATGTAACTTTTATTTAGAGAGTAGCACACATGCAAACAGGCAGGATTGTGTGAAGAGGTCTTGGACTGATGTGCTGTAACTCAGGATTTGGGGAGCAAGGTTGGTTACATGTTTCCATGTTCACTATTAGGAGAAGTAGAATTGGTAATAAATGCCCCACTTATGGGCACGCTAGGTTTGATATAAACACAGAGCAAAAAAATAGTTCCTTCTCCAAAAAGCATTAAAGCTTTGGGTTTTGTTCAGTTATAAGGGTTTTTTTAATACATTTGAAGTTAGACAAGCTGAAGACTACTTCTTACAAGCTTAGCTGCTTGAGTTTTCTAAAGGGACCTCAGACAGAGTGTTAATGTAACTTTTACCCTGCTTCACTTCCCGCTTATACAGTGATGTGGTAGAAAGGTGCTTCTCACTGTTGTTAAAAACTAGGTGCATAAAACTATCTGCCTGTCCATGTACACAGAACAATGTGCTCTGATTTCACTCCTCATCTAATCTCTTCTGGATCCCTGGCAGCATACTTAAGCATTGTCATTTTTTTCTCTGTTATTTTCTAACAAATATATTTATCAAAATCTGTTCTTCTAAAGTATAGTATTGATTTGAATCCTGATTGTAAATATGGGTGAATAGAACTGATTATTCTTACAGATGTGAAGAAAATTAGAAACCTTTAAATTAAACTATTTGTAACAATAGACCAAGTAAGCCTGTATTGTTTTACTGAACCACCTCATGTAGATCATGATAGAAATTCTGGATCCATTCTCATATGAATTTGGTTTTCCAAAGAACAGCTATTTGCCTAAACTGCTCTTACCCGGAGGCTTTAACTTACATAGTGGTTGGTCCTTTTCAGAAGTCATTAAGAATCATATGAATCTGAAGTTTTCTTAGTTTCCATAATAGTAGCAACCAAAAAACCTCACAAATTTCAAAGGGCACCAGCTTCTCTCTGACTTGACCAAATTCAGAGAGGCTCTGCCACTTTTCCCCTATTTTTTTCAGCATCTCTGGGCTGATGTCATCATGTGAGGTGGTAGCAAGGGAAGGATTTTCTCTATCCTGTAATGCAGCCTCGTATGGTAGGGTTGAGGTGAGATGTATTTAGGTCCTTTTTAACACTGGAGTTTCATCTGCCCTTGGGCATAACTTAGTAAAGGGATTTGCTTGATCTGTTTCCATGAAACAGAATGCTTCAAGGATCAAATTCTTTTTGGAGGAAGAGTGACACCAATCTTCATCATAAACATTGCAGCAGATTGCATGCAGAAGTCAGATTTGTGGCAAATGGATGTTGTGCGCACCAGCCAAAAATATGTCTGCTTGTCAGACAAAAAGAAGCCTCACTCTTTCTGTTTGTGCTTTACCAGTAAAATTATAGTTGATATCGTGGATGCTATATGAAGACATGAAGTTACTGCCTGTAAAATGTCAAAGTTAATGCCTGTTTGAGAGGACACCAGGAAATCCACATGCTTCAGTCTCAGGCTGCATATAAATTTGTTGCGAAATTTGTGAAACACACCACTGATGGTGTTTTGTCAGCTGTGAATCTTGTAGATACAGAATTACATCCTGGCCCCACTGAAGTTGGAGTTTGGGAGTTTCGGTCATTTACTTAAAGACTGAGTCATAGCACCAGCGAATCGCGACTTACATGGGGTTTTGGGATAGCACAAAATAGTGCTCACAATATTAATGCTATTCTGTCCCACCCCTGCTCCTTATTGGGCCTTTCCTGCAGTGCAACCTTATACGATCCCTATTCGTACATCTTCTTGCACTTCCTCTTGCAGGAATTTTTTGTGTGCTTTAAGGGTGTCAGGCAAAGGGCTCTGAAACCCATTCTCCTTTGACTTAGCATTGTCTTAGAAGAGTGTAACTGTGTAAGCATGAACAGAATTTGTCCTTAATTACAGGTGATCAGGCCTAGTAGGTAAACTACACTTGAGTTATACTGCACTCCAGTAAAGCCAGTGGAGTTGCATCAGTGTAGCTGAGAAATTAATGTTCATTTATCATTCCAGCACGGGCTATCTCTAGTCATTGTTTTCATCTGCTGCTGCCTCTGAGCCACCAGCTCTTTCTGCCTGTGGATGTTTGAATCCTTTGTTTTCCTCACTACCTAAACTGTATCCAATGGGCAACACATTTTCCCTCAGATATTTAATATTGATTAGGTAACTGAATTTAAATTTTAGAACTATGAAAGTTTGGAAACATCTGCAGACATTGAATAAAGTCTGTTTTCTCTTACACAGTCTGCGAACAGCTGGAATCCTCAGCCTGAAAAGCCTTCTTTGTTTCCCAGGTTTCCATTACACATTTTTGTACCACACATGCAAACTATCCAGGCCTGTGAAGGAGGAACAATTCTTATTTTTCTGAAAGATGTTTGCCATTTTCCATTCTGTACTCTTCAGACCCCTCCTTGTCCAATAAATGTTAAGTCGTTAAAAAACATTCTTATTTTTCCCTCTGCAGCTATATTTTTAGTAAAGATTCTGGGCCAAAGTTTGGTTTTGCACCAAATTTAATCCTGTCACACACAATTAACTTCAGCAGGGTTTCTCTAGATTTGTATTGAGGCATGACACAAACTTACTTGTTAATCTCTCCCACGGAAGCTGTATAACAAATAGGGCATGCATTATACCACAGTACCTGCTAATAATTTTATCAGTAGCATTGGTGAAGAGCTGGTGAAATGCTCCTTTTTTCCCCCTCATATTTGTAAACATAAAGTATGTTAGGTGGAGATTTATGGACCTTACTCTGCAATCTTTTATTGAGCATAGCTCACGTCTTGATATCACTGATATCAAGACTTGATATCACATCTTGCTTCACTGATGTTCCTGTAATTTATGTGATTAGGCCTGTCAAAAACTGGTCTTTAATAACATGCTGGACATGTTATTAGTGTATGAAATTCTTCTGTAATTAAAAAGTTACATAACATTTGCTGTTGTGTATTCATCAGTAGTCTGACCCTAAATCCTTGGAATAATAACAGTGTCTGGTCAATGTCTGTCTTATTTTGTCCAAGGTAGCAGAATTCTTTTCAACATGTAGTACTTGGTTAAGAAATCATTGAGTTTAGATAGAGATGTTTATGAAGCTGAGTGATCCCCACCTCCTAGACTTACATGACAATATTTTCAAACCTGGTACTAAAATCAAACGATTGAGTTACAATATGTAGATATTTTTTGTCCCTGCAGTTCTACATTCATAGAAAAAGAGAGGAACTGTAGAAGGTTGCTTAGTCTACCCTGTACCAAGGGGTACACTGTACTGTGCTCTACTATACTTTTAGCTATTCCCAACGGAAAAAAAATCCAGGTTGATACTAAAAATGTTCCATGAAAACTCTGTTGCTTTCCCATGCTGTGTATTCCAGGCTGAAATAATCTGATGCTTTGAAAAGTTTTCCTGTGTCTTCCCTGAATCTCCACACTTTTTGCTGCCACAGTGCACTGTGGAGAACAGCATATACATCTCCTCTTTGCAACAACTCGCTTTTTGGAGATTGTGCCTTCAAAATAATTTTTAATAGACAGACAAAAAGATTGTGATAATCAAGGCATTTTGACTGAAATGCAGAGCAACCTGGATTCAAAGAACTGCCTTTTGGTGACTGTGTCCGATGATACTTGAAAGGACCTGGAACAAATATAAGTAGGGCAGTTATCTGTGCCTTGCTTTTAGTCAGCCTTCTGCATGATCTGGAGAAGTTATCAGCTCTAGATTGACTAGGAGGTTTTTTTAAGGATAGATAAATCTGGATCACATGGACAGCAATGTGCAAAACTGGTATTCCCTTAAAATTATGCATCTGATTAACAGTGAGGGAGATCAAAAGCAGTCCTACAACTAGGGATATTCATTAACTAAGGTATTTCAAATTTTTTTGAATGACACCACCAGAAGGAAAAAGAGACTAGCATACACTATGGCCAAACTCATTAAAAGACAAGTTTTCTAGATTTTAAATGTTTCCACTGAGGACTCAGGTGAAGGACAGGGTCCTGTGGTTTTTTTAATCAGTGTGGAACTAGTTTTTGCAGAAACAGGTTTCTACTAAACCCTCACCTTTCAATCTGTATACATAATCCCTTAATGGAATTGACTGCTCATCAATAAGTTCAAGAAGAGACTTTAAAAGCAAAACTCCATTATTATTAAGTGAGTGTGTCATATTAACATCACATTTGTCCTGCCCTCTCAGGAATATGAGATATATAATTTCAAAGTGATCTTTTCAGAAAGACTACTGTGTTAGCTATGTACATCAATTTAATTTCCTAAAAGTTCCTCCTCTTATTTCTAGGTATTCTGTCCTCTCTACCTCTTTACATTGACAGTATTTTTCTTGGTCATAAACAGAAATGTGACATCTCTGGATTTTATTTTATTCCAGTCAAGAAAAGAAGAGCACAGGAGCTCAAATAAATTATAACTCTGAATAATACTAGTTATAAAAGAATGCCAAAGCTTCTTGGCGACCACATTTGTGAGGCAGAGCCAAAGAACCAGAAACTAATGTCTAGTAAAAGATGTCAGATTCAATTCTTGCTGCCAATGTCTGGCAAGAAAAATCTGCTCAGTAGATGGTTTACCTCATATGACCTAGTTGTCACTCAGAGCAAGGATGAAAGATAATCAGAAAGATAATGTAGGTAAGTTATAAGGAAAGCATGTAATACTTCCCGTACATCCCATTTCTTGCATACTGTTGTTCTGTGGATTTTAACGCTAGACATTTATCCATAACAGTACTGTCAGGGGCTTACAGGAACTTCAGTCTGCTTAAAATAGTGGAATATTTGAGATTTGAATCATTGCTGGCAGTGTATGCTAGCCCAGTGGATTCAAGAGAGCTTCTGCTCTTCTTCACTGACACTATATCTCTTTGACTTCATTTTCATAAGGGAGTGAAATTATAAAGTCCCTGTATTTCTGTGAAAAGAGTACTTTCTTTCCCTTTAGCTTCCCCACTTCCAAATGAGGCACCTTTTTCCTGGTTTGCTGTCTTATGGAAGTGGTTTAAATTCCACAGACTCTGGAGGGGAGTTCTTTCTGTTTCCCCAAAGCCACAGGTACTTGAGCAAGAAAGTGGTTTAATTTGCTGCTCTGGCTGAGGCATGTATGTGTAACAATATTCCTGTAAGGGAAAAAGACCAGCGAAGGATGCTGGCCCACCTTTTGTGAACACAAACAAGGCTGATCATTTTTGTGACAGCCAGCCAGTGCACAAGTGACACTGTTGTGTTTTGATGGATATCTGCAAAGATGATGTATTCTCTGCCTGGTAATTGTGCCCCCTACTTTCAGAGGCAATGCCACCCAAGGACCAGAGAGTAGGACCTGCCTGGGGCTGACTGCTTCTGGTCATGGAGAATGTCAAGAGAAGAGGGAG
Organism: Antrostomus carolinensis; assembly: GCF_000700745.2. Classification (NCBI taxonomy): domain Eukaryota; kingdom Metazoa; phylum Chordata; class Aves; order Caprimulgiformes; family Caprimulgidae; genus Antrostomus; species Antrostomus carolinensis. The sequence goes on along the minus strand of NW_010296550.1, from coordinate 13,249 downwards.
CTGGAACACTGTTTCCTGCTCTGCCACTGTTGCTATAGAAAAGGGTTGGATAGATAAGTCAGTTTAGACATGCATAAGCCTCAAAGCACAGCATAAGCTGCACATGTGTTTCATTGGCCAACACAGGCACACCAGGCAATAGGTCCATGGCTGCATTGTCATCTCCCAACACTTCACTGACCTAGGCAACTGCCTATGTGGCCTATACCACAGCCAGCCCTGAAGCTGAGCGATCAAAGCCATGTATTGAACTGTACAGTGTTATTTTAAGGGTTGAAACACATGATTTCTGCCAAATACATGAAGCAGAGCTAGCCACATTTCAGCTTTTGTTCCAGAAAGCTGGGAGATTGTGTGCTAGATTTTGGTGGCCTATTGGAGCTATTATTACTCAGCCCAGAAGCAGCCTTGAGTAGGTCCTCACCTATACTGACTGTGATGGAATGGCATTAGAGCAAAAATGGCCAACAAGTTTATCTGATTAGTGGTGAATTGGCAGCAACAGGATCTTGTATCCCAGAACTATGACACCAGTACCAAAGTGACATCTCTGAGAGTATACCTTAGATGGCCCAATAAATTTAGATGGTATTTTTAAAATGTCATTTTGCTCAGGCTATATAGAAACTATTCCCTGCCCAATAAGCACAGCGTGCACACACTGCCACAGCTTGGCAAACACAAATGCTCAGCAAAAAAGCCTGAGAACAAAATCCTGCCTTCCCTACTTACTCCTGATGGCACTCTATTGACAGCTTGATCTTAGTGGGGCCAATCAGATGCAGCTGACTATTTTTAAAAAGCACGTATTAGCACATCTGTCTTGCCCTCCTTGGCAAAAGGAAAATAAAGTGCGAAGAAAAATTCCTGGTCTCTTAGTAATGGAACAAGACAAGCAGGTCAAAATGTATGCCCACTTACCAAAGAAAGCCCAAATAATGTGAATACCACCTGAATTCCCTGAATAACATTTCATTAACATTCCAAGACAGTTCGACAAAGCCAAGAGATCAAATCAAAGAAAAGCTTGCCCAGAATGAAGCAGAACTCAAGTTTGACCAGTTAACACTGACTGGCGAAACGTTAATCAAGACCAAGTTGCTCAGTGCTTGCATTGGTGAGCAAGGCACCATTCAGGAGATCATTTCTCTATGATGCCCAAAATGTGCTCTGCTTTGGTACCAGCAACTTCTGTGGTCATCAGGGAGGCCAGTCCACATTAGGGCTGCCCAGCATGTTCAGTCCAGCTGGCTGGAGACATGCCATTGAAAAAAAAAATAAAATGTTTTCAGTGCTGCTTGCAGTGTGCACGCCCGACAAGATTTCTGACTGACTATGCAACTCCCAGATAGCAAAGACACAATTTTCAGTTTATAAAATCTGATGAATAAGCTGTCCCCTGGGGTTTGGCCGGGCTTACTAACTGCCTGAGATCTGCTGTAACTTTCTCCATTTGGCCTAAACTGTCTGATATGGGAAGCCTGAAAGTTACACAACTAAAAGCCATCTTTAACCACTCAAAAGAGCAGACTTGTTTTAGAGACTCTGAAAACTACAATTCCAGCAGGAGCATATGGGAACAGTTGCCCTGAAAATCAGGCCATTGTCATAAATGAGTGCTTTAGGCACACAAGTCTGGAAAAAAAAGGCCAATAAATTGAATGGTATCATTGGTGAATGACCCAACAGTGGCATTCAGTCAAAAGCTCGGAGATAGCAGTTTGGATTTCATTCATTAAGATTTGCATGCAGCTATTTTTCCCATCTGCTGTTTAAGGAATGTTACGGAACAACAGTGAGAACTTTTTTTTTTTTTTTTAAGTTTGGGTTCTGTGCTTTGAGTGCATTTTTTAGGAAGCATGTGTTTGGCTAATAGTTGCAATTTCATCTTAGCGGCCTCTTTGATGACATGCATTTTTGAAACAGATGCCTGTGCTGATGGAGTGACATATTCCAGGGTTAAGTGGGCCCTCCAAGACATAGCTCTGACTGCCTGCTGCTGGGGTCACTAAACTACTTCAGTGGTTTTATTTTAGCTTCTTGAATGA
>NW_010296550.1:0-11166 GCF_000700745.2 Antrostomus carolinensis | reverse complement strand
CACTCTTTCTGATGGTTTTAGCCTTCAGGCACATTCTTTTGCTTCCTAAGAGGCTTTTCCTAACTTTATCATGCATGCAGAGGACAGCGTTCTAATAATGCATTGCTGACTAGTTTTCTTTTTTCCAGAGGCATTATAATTGACCATATCCATGACTTACATGTTGGTCTGCCTGCCAAAAACCAATACACAGCAGCAAGTGAATATTGTCAGTCAGTTTTTAACAAGACAGGGTGATCTCCTAGTTCACAGCCATCTCTCATGAAAAGATGCACAATTCTCCATTCAGCACTTAAAGCTCGCAAGAGAAGAGCAGCCCAGCTGCCTATTCACAGTCTCCAGGGACTGGTGTTTAACTCACAGTTTATCAAGGCCATTTTCTTATGTTTCTTGCTTTGTCATTTGATCTCTCAGTGCTTCATATCCCTCTCTCTATAATGAGAATACTACAGCCTCCCTCAACTTAGTCTGTTGTTTTAAGGTGTAACTTTTCAAGGACTGAGAGGCACTCTAATAATATGGTAGGAAGTACCATAATTCTACTCCTCTCTACAAACCTGTCTGTCTCTGCTTATGTATCTCCCACTTTTAAGCAATCTTGCTCCTAAGGAGTCAAAAGTCTCATTCAGAATCAGCAGTTGTCCTTCTTCAAGGCTTCAAGGAAACCTCACTGATTGTGCTCCAGGTATTTGTCTGTTCCTCTTCAAGTTCACCTTTCAGGTTGTCTTGTATAAGAACAAGGTAAGCGCAGGCCCATGTAAGTCTGAGGTCCTTGTCATTGTCCCCTTTGTCACAGTGTACAATTAGTTCATAGTCCCTAGGACAGCTACCCTTACTTCACTGCCGTAAAGTAGGTAACAGCTAGTATCCCTTCCACAGGTAACGCTCCGTATCTCTTATGAGGTGCTTTTTGGCAGTAGCTCTAGAGGAGCACTAAAAAACAGTTTCCCTATTTTTCAAAAGAAACAAAGAAAAAAATACAGTTCAAGTGCACAATGCCCTTCTTTAGCTCTGAAGTGAGATTTAAATAGAGTTTAGGTTCCAAATCCAGGTGTGGCATCTGACTTTGTTAAGCACTCACATACTGTAGCTGTGCCAAAAAGGGTCTCCCAAATGTTAAACCTGTGTTTCTGCATATGCTCAGGACAGCTTCTGATTTGGCAAGGCTCATCCACCCTAGATCTGCTATTCAAGAGTTTAGTCTGATGTCTCTGGTAATTCCTACCCCAGCCTTCTGCTACAGTCTAATTCAAGTATCATTTGTAAACTAGTTTTGGTAGGATGTATTTATTGCAGGTCAAGCCAATTTGTAGTGTTAATAATGCTGCTGTAGGTGCATTAGCAGATCTCCAGGGGTTACTCCTGAGCAATTTATCTAGTTTACCTAAAATTCTCAAAAAACCCATGTATTTCTTGTGCTCAAAGTTGATGTCCAGGCATAACTTTGGCTAAAGTAAAACATCTAGATCTCCTGAAGATGTTTCCAATATCTTTTCACCAGACAGGTATTACTTCCCATAGGGAAAAAATACTACTGATTAATTTGTCCTTATGCAAGGCAACAAGTATTTACTGGGAACCAGGAACCACCCCATCTGCACCAGTGAAGACATAGGTAGAATATATTTGGAAGAGAATAGCACACAGTTGTAGAAATGGCAGGTTTTGAGATCTAGGAGGCATGGGGCTTTGTATCAGTGCTTCGGGAGATGGAAATGAGGGATCATAAAATAAATGGAGGCATTATATTCCAGTTCCCTATAACAAGCAATAAATAAATAATATCTGATATTCAGGTTACCCTATATTTGTCAAGTATGGTGATCAATAAACTACAGCTATGGATTAAAACTCTGGCAGTTTGAAATTCACTCCATTTATTTAAAGAATGAGTGGAAAATATTCTCAGTCCCAGCACCTGCTGTTGAATTCGCCTGCTTTTCTGTGGTTTTACTATTACATTTTCCAATTTTCAAAGAAGTGAAACAGACTAGACACAAGGTACTGTCAAATGCCCAAGGTAAATAAACTAGGAAAATATTAAGAAAATTATATATAATTTTCTGTAATAGCAAAGGGAATATTAAGTGAACAATATTAAATTAAGAAAGGGTTCTGACAAGGAAAGTAAACAGTTGAATGGTGCCCCTTTAAAACAAATGTCCAAAATGTCCACTGAATCCTAATGGGTGGAATCTTTCTGTGTTTCTTCAAGACAGAATATGGAATAGGAATCAATCTTAATTTATGCAGTAGATTAATTACACATTTTTAATGTGAATCAGATCTCTCAGGTTTTGTACTTACAAAAATCACCTTTATTGGCCCCATATGAGAGTTTGGTGCCAAGACCACCCAGTGACATGGCTTTACTTTGAAGGATGGAGGAAACTGTGTAGTCTTAAATTCTCATGCAAATGCTGATTCTCAAATTCCTAACTTACAGAATAGGAAGATGGAAACTCATAGCACACTACAATTTAAAAACCTTCTCCACCTAGAATAGAAAAAGTCACTTGTGAAGTTCCCTTCTGGGTTTCCCTATGCTTCTCTGGGATGTCCTCAAAAGGGAACAAAAGAGCTCTTAAAGGCAATTGTCACCCATCCACTACTTCCAGCCCAGAGCATTATGTAGGTGCTTGAGAAAGTGCATCATTGAATCCATTCTGCTGTTCTGGAAGGGAAAGACCTAAAATGGGAAAGAAGGCCAGTACCATGTTAAACTACTCAAGAGGTCAAACAAAATCTGACTGCAGCCAGCAATGTTTGGATTTTTCCTTTGGCTCAGAGAACAAGCTGTAAATCATCCAGCAAATGTGTACTCTACAAGGGGTCAGAGGAAAAAGCATCTGCCCATATTGGGCAGCCACTCCAGTTCCTTCTTGTTGCCAAGTTCCTAAAAAGTGACCAGAAGCACCTAATCTGATGGACCAGGTCTCCTGCCTCTTCCTGGGCTGATGGGTTCATGTCCAGCCCAGACCCTTGTGTGATAAATGTGACATGGAATATGCAGAAAGAAGGGGAAGAACACTCATGAAGCATTTGTGTCTTTCTCCTGACAAGGTTGCACCTCTTATGTTAAATTTTTAATCCCAGTTTGAAGAGGATTGTAGAAACCTTGAGAGGGAGAGTGAGCTCCTCACTCCTTCGCTGGTTTGCGTCCGGTCCACAGGCTTAAAAATCAAGTATGTTCCAGCTGTACCCTGATGACAGTTTGCCTACTTGCAAGAAAGGAGATAAGATTCTCAGTTCAGTGGAGGGTATAAAAACAGCCTGCTTCCACTGCATTCGGTCTCAGGAGAAAAGCCAGCAAAGAGGAGGTGGTAAAACCTCCCTGGAGAGCATGGCAGCATAAGAAAAGTGCATGGCATAGGGAGGGGTGGTTGCATTAACATTTCCTGACCCATGTTTTGCCTGTGAATATATATTAAAATATAAACTTAGATTTGTGTCTGTGTATTTATCAGTCTCCAAAGCTACCGAAAGTACAGCATTTGTCCCTAACAACAGGGGTGGACTTTTAACAAAATCAGCTGTTCTGAAACACACTGGAAAGAAGAGTCATCTCATAGATGTGGGAAAAACTTTGTTCATTTTTATATACCTGTAGCTCTACTGCGTCTGGGGCTGATTTCTGACAGGGCAAAGCAAACAAATATAAGAACTCCGCGGTGTGCTAAGCATGCTGAACTTTACAGCTACCTGCACTCGTGACATTTTTAGTGCTTCAATATGGTCTGAGATGTCAGTAATCTGCAAAAGGGATGGAAATGATTTCTCATTTTTCTCTGAATGTGCTATCTACCAACCTGACTTTACTGAAAAGAATCTAGATTGGAGCCAGCCCGAGTATTTGGCTAATACACTGGCTTCCTGCCTTCACCTTGAGGTGTTTTTTTTTTCCCCTTAGGCATAGAAAAACTCAGCAGTCTGCTTAAAAATGAAGGAGTCGTGACACCTAGCGGTGAGTTAAACACTGAGAATTTCTATTTCCCACAGAATTCACACTTGTTTTCCACAGCCACATTGTTCTCAGTCAGATTGTAATGAGAGAGGTGTGGGCATTACCCTCCTGACTCCAGACATCCAGGCAGCCCCTCATTTCTTTTACAGTCCCATGCAATGTGTGTGTGTCTTGTTGCATCAGACTCCTGTTCCTCTCCACAGAAGGCCCCATTTGTTAAGGCCCAGTGTGTAGCCCCTGGTCATGTTCCTATTGAACATGACATTTTGAATAGCCTTTTATACTGAGATCAGGTTAAGTGCTTTGACTTTGGAGAGAAAAGGGGGCATGGCAGAATCCTGGCCTAAGACCAAGTGCGAATTTCAGACTTTTTTTCTTGTCAAGTCCTTGTTCATCAAAGCTGCTTTTAGAAGGTGGTTAAAAAACATATTGTATGGCACACAGCAAATTCCTGGCAGGCAGTTTAAACTGACTCAGTTGCTGGCAAATTATTTTGCTTTTGAAGACTACTCAGAGTCTGCCTTGGTCAGCAGCAGTCAGAAAGTACATACTGGCTGTGATACCATGACAAGAAGTCTCACTGAAAAGCAGTAAACCAGTCTAGACATGTGCAAAAAAGTTACAGGTTCTTTCCAAACAGTGGCAAGCCTTGGAGATGTTTGTTTGGGGTTTTTTGTGTTTTTTTAGGGAAGCAGAACAGTGTTGAGTTGTTCTAGTGGTAACTAGGTTGCAAACACCAAGTGGCAAGCTTTCTTGGCTTGTTGAGGTAGCTGGTTGGGGACCTGCCATTTTTTATCACAAGAATCAGCTTCATTGCAAGAAATTTCAAGTCACAACATCACTGTATGTTGTTTGGGAATCTGGGTGCATGCTTCTTTGCATCTGTAAGAGCTGTTAGCAGTGCAGCCTCTCAGTTTCATGTCCATATTTGTGCATGCTATATCAAGCATACTTTCCATCGCCTTTAATGAGGCAAACTCCTTCCTCCTCCTCTGTCTTTCAGAAGAGATGCATGATAAAATTGCATGTTGTAACCAAGAAATGGAAACTAGATTACTTGAATATACATTATTTTCTTTATCTAGAGATTTATTTTACCACATGTCCACATGTATTAGTACCTGTAATATCCACAGTTTGCTGACTTGGGTATAATTAACACTTGTACCACCAGATTGTTTGGATATAAGGCAAATGAATATAAAAATATCAGTTCTGTCCAAAATGTTCCACTTTCCATCCCTTGAATCATGAGCATGTGACCTATTCTGTGCCAATATTAATAACCATTGCTCATGGCTTTCAAACAACTCAAACTATTTAAAAATTAATTCTGTTTACAGTACCTTCTAGAGGAAGTATTTTGTAAAAGTGAATAACTCAAACTGACTAGTGGCTACCCACAGAATATTACTATCCAGTAACAAAATGAATCATTTAGAACTAGTTGGCAAGGAATGGACATATTGTTGGAGAAAATACCAAGTGGAGATCAAATCCAGCAACTGAGAGTCCTATATTCTCTTTCCACTGACCATACATTTCCCATGCTGCTCTGACATAGGCAGACCCTACTCTACTGGTGTAGGCAGCTACTAGCCCCAGTCATTCCAAATCGCACTGTTTACTTTTTTTACACTGGGCTGTAAACTGTGGGGCTGAACTTAAATGCCCTGTTCAGTTATTATTACTCTTAGAAACACTTGCAGTCATGAGTTGGAGCCCATAGGTGTGCTAGTTTATTCTGTGCCTTTGTTTTTCCCTCTGTAAAATGGAGATGGCCACCAACTGATGCATGACAAGTTTGTCTGAAGTCCCTGGTATGGGCCAAGGGCTAGGATTACTTCAGTCTTCACTGGCAGTGATGCCACTGCCATTGCTGAAGGGAAACAACACAAATGGAAAAACAATACTAATGCTGGCAGCCCTATAACCTGAAATACGTAATGCAGTCCTGGACAGAATGAGCACAACATCTGGCAGAGCAGAAAGTTAGGTTCTGCTAAATCCTTGGGTGCCACTTGTTCCATTTTGTATTTGCCATTGTTGCTACAGACTCTAGGCAGCCTCAAAACAGTCACAAACAGAAATAAATCTTTCTTCTTCTAGCCTCTCTCTGGAAGAAATAGCTTGACAGGTTTGTAAGGGAAGGGAAGTTGCATATTACTTAGGGTGGCAGTGCTAGACTTTGGGCTGTAGGTCCAGCAACAATGGTGTGTTTGATCATTCTTATGCCAGGCAGGATGTCATCTGCAGTCTTACACTATCTCTACTTTCTCTTGTTCTTGCATTTTCATGATTCCCTTATTTACAGATGGAACACAACAAGAGTTGTAAGGTCTAAAGTAGCTGTCAAAGACAGTACTGAGGAGTAAATATCTAGACAATATTCACTCGCACAGGACTCTGAATACTCAGCTAGAATGTGCTTTTTAAGGTAGTCCCTGTATTGAGTGCAGAGGTGATATGGACAGTTGAATCATAGAATGGTTTGGGTTGGAAGGGACCTTAAAGATCATCCAGTTCCAACCCCCCTGCCATCAGCAGGGACACCTTCCACTAGACCAGGTTGCTCAAAGCCTCATCCAGCCTGGCCTTAAACACTTCCAGGGAGGGGACATCCACAGCTTCTCTGGGCAACCTGTTCCAGTGTCTCACCACCCTCACAGGAAAGAATTTCTTCCTAATATCTAATCTAAACCTCCCCTCTTCCAACTTAAAGCCATTTCCCCTTGTTCGGTCATTAATTGCCCTTATGAAAAGTCCCTCCCCAGCTTTCTTGTAGCCCCTTCAGGTACTAGAAGGCCGCTATAAGATCTCCCCGGAGCCTTCTCTTTTCCAGGCTGAACAGCCCCAACTCTCTCAGCCTGTCCTCATAGCAGAGGTGCTCCAGCCCTTGGATCATCCTCATGGCCTCTTCTGGACTCGTTCTAACTGGTCCATGTCTTTCTTGTGTTGGGGGCTCCAGAACTGGACGCAGTACTCCAGGTGGGGCCTTATGAGAGCGGAGTAGAGGGGGAGAATCACTTCCCTCGACCTGCTGGCCACGCTGATTCCCTCTGATCCTTCTCTTCCCAAATGTAAACAACCTCAGCCTATGTCAGATGCTTCAATACGTTTGTCATTTTTGTGTCCCTTCACTGGACTGACTCCAGTATGTTAATGTCTCATACTGAGGAGCCCAACGCTGGACCCAGCACTCCAGATGTGGCCTCACCAGGGCTGAGTGGAGGGGAAGAATCATCTCCTCTGACCTACTGGCCATGCTCTTCACTGTGCAGCCACAAACGCTGTTGGCCGCCTTTGCTGCAAAAACACATTAGTGGCTCATGTTCAACTTGTTGTCAACCAAGAGATCCAGGTCTGCTACCTGATGTCTAGTTCCGTATTAACGACTAGTTCCAGCTGTAGCTTTCTTCAGCCTCCTGGATTTAATGGTTTAGATTTCTCTCTAATACATAGATGAACATGCCTGGTCTGTTGAACAGCATGGACTGTTTCTGCATCAATGCTATTTAATTATCCAATAGCACTGGGAGGTCTGAAAATGTCTCCAGGCTGTTTGACCAGTTTAGCAGATTGGATGCTTACTTAACTGTGTAAAGCAAACAGAAGCAGCACCAAGTTACTGTATTTTCTGTTGAACCAGGGTAATACCAAACCTCTTTCTATGCCATAAGCTTTAATGGCATCCTAACAACTCCAGAATAGCTTTCATTGATGGAGGAACTGGTTTTCCTAGTAATCTGATTGTTATCCTTCTTGTGGACCAAACAATGCCATGTTCTCTGCATACACATTTGAGCCACCTCTCAGGCCTGTATTTCTTAGCCCTACAGCAGAAAGGAAAATTCACCCTTTCCCTAGTAACTGAGTGAAATCCTTCTACAAAAACACAACTATATTCTCCAAAGGGCAACAAAAGTGGACACAGTGGGTTAACACTCCAAAAACAGGAAATACCCCAACCAACACTCTATGTCATCACATAACCTAGATTTCAGTTGAGAATTTGGGTGTTGTTTTAGATAACAAAATACAACATGTGTTCATCATTAATCTTCCTGAACATTTGTTTGGCCAGAAACTGTCTCTGATCAACCCACTTATGTAAACAAGGTCTATGCTTCAGACAGAAGTGGTAAGATGTTATTCCAAGTACTTGCATTATAGGGAATCTCTCCTTAACTCTCATGAAATACATTTAATGACAGCCTCGGTATTGGTGGCTGTACTCCAAAGACTTTTATGTTCAGTTTAAATTTCAAAATTAAATAAAAATTTATCTTGCATCAAAGGGTAAAAACATTACCTCTAAAAAAATCTACCATTTGTCCCTACTTTATTTGAGGTTTCAATATCAAACACACTTGCCTCTGGCTTGCAAAGAACAGAAACCCTTTTTCTTCTTTCATTACCAAATGGCAGATGCTGCATTTGTTGCAGTTGAGCACCGTGGTGAGGTTTCCATTCATAATTTAATTTTTTACAGGTATAGGATCATATAGAAAAATGATTGAAAAAAGAGGGAAAAGTAAGCTTTGTTTATTTAAGGAAAATAAATGCTGCATTGCATTTGTCTCAGCTAGATCTGGGCACACTTGGTGTATTCCATTTATGCTTGAAAATGTAGTCACATAAACTATAAAAAAATTTACTTATTGGTGGAGTAAATTAAAACATGCTGTCTCCTGCAAACTCTTGCTCCCCATAGTTGGTCTTTTCATGCCTTTTTGATTCAGAACAAAACAAGAACAAGCAAAGAGCTTCAGTCCTGCCAGTCCAGGGGCAGTGCGTGAATGGGGAGCAAGGCTCTCCCAGAGTTGTGCTCACTGGAGCTACTTTCTGGCTGTGAACCTTACCCAAACTTATTTGTCTCTCTTTCCTCATTTGTAAAATGTAAAATATATTTAAGAATTTGCCAAGAGCTGTATACTTACTCCCTGCTGGGGAAGTTAGTTCTTCACAATCAAAAAGAGTTAATGCTTTGATTGCTTGAAGGTTAATCCAAGGCTTTAAACTGTCTGATAGGAATCGTGTCCAGTTACAAGGGGCCCCAAGTTTGCAATAAAAACATCCATTATAAATATTTATCATTGAGTTAGAGCATTGAAGAGAATTAGTCTCAACTGCACCAGTTCCAGAGCATAGTATATTAATTGCCTTACATATTTTGGAGGTTGTCCTAAGATGCTTCCAACAATTGTAGAGCTACAGAACTCTTGAGATAGAGTTTGGGGGGTTTTTTTAGATCTGGAATTTGGTTTACCCATGACAATTGTTTTAAGAATTTCTTACAAAGTCCTGCATTCAGTAGCTTGGAAAATGGTACAGAAAAGGCTGTGTTGATAGATATATACAGTAATAAGGAAAGAACAGAAGCTAGAAGGAACAGAGTAAGGGAAAAAAGACAACTGCACTGGTTCTTAATATTTCAAGTGCCTGAAGTAGTGAGAAGAAAACAGAGTTACTTTAGTAGGTGGAAAGAGAATTTGGTAGCTTTAGAAAGGTGACAGCTGCAATAAATGACATGGCAGATGATACTCCTCCCTCCTCTTGGCAGAAATGTTCCTCTCAGCAAACATGCTGCCATTCAGCTGCATTTTAATGGTGGCACTGCCAAAGCCATTTCTGCACATCTGCAGAGCTTGCAGGCAGAGAATCAGAAATGCTGACAAATTAAAGGAGCTGAAGTCAGGCATCCCCTTCCAATTCCAAAAGCATTAATGACAGCCCTTTTCCATTTGGACTTCTGGCCTGGTATACTGAACTGAACAGTTATAAGTCTTCAATATACTGATTTTTTTCTGCCAAGTATTGCTCTGCAGCCCCTTCATTTATGTAGTCTGGCCTGCCACACTGCTGTCATGACTAAATTTCATTTAGACATATTATCCCATTAGTATCTACAAGTGATTGAGATCCGTAGAAGTCTAGATTGGTTGTCTGGAGTTGTCGGAAATTACAAAAATCCATCTTAGCCTGTTACATAAACTTGTTTTGAAAGCAAAAAGAAATTAGAAGCAGATAGGTTGGCTGGTATAAAACAGATAGGTTAAAAGAATTGTGATAGTGAGTAGTTACAGCTATTGAAGTCGTGCAATGATTACGACAATGAGAAAAATGGGAGGAAATGTTTGTAGCTGAAGTCACCGAAATGTGTCTTAGGTAATGTTCATGGAATGTGGTTGTCAGCTTTCATGTTGTTTATCTGAGGGTCACTGAACAGAGGCAGAGGAAAACTGACTAGGAAGAGCTAGTGTCATCATGGCTTTCATCCTGGTGTATCTCAGTGATCCATCATGACACTGTCATTGTTCCAAGAAAAGTCTGCTTTGGTGCTCAACCTGGATTCTGGTTGGATTTACTCAGTGAGAAAAACTCACCTGAGAGTCCTCACTTCCTGAATCAGAGCTCCGGAGCACATTCGCTATCTGAATAGCTTTGAGGACAAGAATGTTAAAGGTGTCAGCAAGTAAGGAAGTAAGGTCTTGAATAATTTTTTTCTAAAATGGAGCTCAGAATCAAGGAAGCTTCAAGGCTTCTTCTTACAATTTGAAAACTCGGTCTTTCAGGATTCAATATTCCTAGACTTCAAATATCTGTAGAAGTTTAAGAAGGCAAACAGAGCCAAGCACCTCCAAGTTGCAGTCAAGATAATTTTCTTTTGATACTGCCAAAATGTAACATATAGATTGTGGGGTTTTTTATACTTTTCCTTCCAAAAACAACTTCAGATTTTCTATTTTTCCTTCTGAGGTGATACTCTTTCCTTTCTCCTTTTCATTCCACCACTCTCCTGATTTCTATTCTAAAGAAAAAAATGACTGTGAAAAGCTCCATAGTTCACAAAAAAGGTGCAGTAAATTGATGTTGTAGAAATAGGGTGGAAGAATCTGGGTTACTTGGACATATAATGGAAGGAGAAGTAAGCTGGGCAATTACCAGTTACTTTAAATATTCTTGGTTTTCTCTTAAGAATTACAGATTTTCTTCATGTTCTGCTCTGTAATGGATAAAGTTTAAACTACCATGATGTTCATACCAAGCCTACATCACATTAGTGTGTAAATCTGCCAGTTGCTCTGGATGTTACTGTTTCAGTAAGTGGATATCTACAACATGTTTATTAAATTTCTGTTAGTTTCTGTCATATTTATGAGGGAACCATATAATCAGCAAATTTGCGGATGACACCAAGT
>NW_010296549.1:1815-9336 GCF_000700745.2 Antrostomus carolinensis | reverse complement strand
CGGGGCAGCCGGCCAGGCTCACCACGCCTCTGAGCCCGGTCCCGGGTGCTGCGAGGGCTGCCGCTGCCCCCGGGGGGTCCGGCTTTGGTGCGTCCCTAACTGTCCCAGTTGCTTTCTGGTGTGAACGGGCAGCCGTGGCAGGTGTGTAGACATTGTCATTAGCGGAATTCCCTGGCTTCAGGTGGGCAGAGGCAGGAGCTGCGGGGGCTGCTGGCTCTCTCTGTGCCTCTCACCTCTCGCTGGCACCCGGTGTATTTGCTTTCACTCGGGGCTCTGTGAGCGAGGGACAAGTCCCACGTCCCTCCCGTCCTAATGCCTGTGAATTGCCGCTGAATGAATTCACAGGTTTTCTCCTTTTTCCCCTTGTTAAGAAAGAATGACTGATAAAGCCAGTGAACATAGTGCTGCTGCCCGTGGTTAATGATTAACGGAGAAGTGCAAGGCAAGCACAGTAGCCATGAAGACCAGTTAGTTATTGGAAAAGCCCTAGAAATTTCTTGAGATTAAGATTCCTTAACTGCTTCTGGTGACCTCTTCCTTACAAGACGGGAGAATAAAACAACTACAGAAAATACCTGTTTCCAAAGCACATGGAAAAGGAGAAAAAAAATCTCCAAACAGGTAAGGATAATCTCACTAATGTCTGAAAGTGAAGTTACCTCTGTACTTTAACCAAATAATCCAATCTGATGAGTCCACACAATTTGTTAAGTATTAAGCTAGTGAGCACTTAGAAATGCAGCATAATATGCTAAATGGAATCCTATTTTAATTGACATATACTTGAGCCAATTTTGTTGAAATAGTCAAGAGTTCATTAAGTATTTTAAAATCAAAACTTTGCAATTCACATCATTTTTAAGAGACTCTTTTCAACTTCTAGAAATTGACTTGAGGGCAGTGCTGGCAGAGTGAAGCAGTCTGGAGGGATGGCAGTACCACTGAATGATGGCATACTGGGCAATCTCGGAGCTGAATCCCAGCTGATAAGGGAATTTTATTAATCTTTTCAAATTTGGTCAGAAAAAAGTTCTTATTTGTTTGAAAATTCAGTTCTCCTGTTCCTGTAGCTTGTTTTCATTTTAAATGTGTCACATTGGTCTTGTCCTCTTAGAAGTCCTCTTTATGGCACAGGGACCAAAGCGATCCCCATACATTGACATTACAATTCTATGTGTGGCTAAATGTAGAACAGCAAAAATTATTTCAACACTGGTGGGGTTCAGAGAGCAAGAAGATTATCAAATCGGAACTACTGTTCATAGAGATAATAGTTGGAAAAAGAAAAGGAGACTAAAATGACAGTGTTTACCATTTACGTTACATAAATTTACTGTTTATGTCAAGGGTAAATAAAAGGAAAGAAAAAAAAGAATAGATACCCCAGTGAAAGTGTGATGAAAAACAGGTTTCCAATCTAACTGTGATGCATGCTGAAAGGTTTCCTCAGGAGAGTGACACTTGAGGGAGGAGCATCCTGGAAGTCTGACATTCAAAGTGTGCATCCCCCACCAGTAACGCAGATTAAAAGCAACATGAGGAAACTGGAATGTCTGTTGTAAGAATAGGGGATTTACTGAAACCAAAGGGATGGATTGTGGATTTTTAATTGTGCAGCTGTCCTTTCTGCACACAGAATGGGGTAAAACTGTTGCTTCACTGGTAAACCTGACACTGTCATCTCTCCTATCTGCCATACTATGAAGTTAGTAGAGTGAAATAGCAGGACTGTGGCAGGTGGAAGTTTCATCTGTTTATCTGTTTAGAAGGTAATATAAAAGCTCTGTTAACAAAAAGGTTGCTAAAACCTCATGTTTGGGAGTAAGGAGATGGAACAGGACAGTTTTCAAAGGTGGGTGCAATCTGGCAAATGAATCTTGTGACAGTGCAGGAAACTTGAGATGTATTTTGCCTTCCTCCTCCAGTCCACTGGAGCTTCTGTTTCATGGGAAGTGTGCAGAGCCAAGACAAGTAGACGAGGGGATGGGTAATAGTGTTTAAGATGGTGAGTTGTTACACTGTAATGTAAAGAAAATTGCAAAAGGTTGTTTAAAGTTGTCAGAGAATTTCTTTGGCTGGTAAATTGATGTACATCCCTGGGAAATTTCCCTGTTGCTTCAGTCTTTCCCACGTTCTCCCTTCAGTATGTGTTTCTTACTCTGTTCCTTCCATTATACATCAAAAAGTGGTCACTTCATTCTTCTGAGGCACCAAAAATATATATATTTTTTTAAATCACAGATAATATATTGTATAATCAGCAAAAACGTCTGGTCAACAGTATTTTGCAATACCATCATTTGCAAGTGGAAAAAATTAGTCCAACCTATACAACAAACTCAACTTCCAGTGTATCCTAATCACAATCCTGTTATTCAGCTCAACTAAATCTGTTGCCTCTGCCTGTACACAGACCTCCAGTGTTCCTCTGATGACTGTCTCCCTGTCCAACCAGTGCTTACACTGGTTACACATTTTATCTCTTGGTAAAGATATCTTTCCTGCGGAAAACATTTTGAATGCAACAACTGTTTTGTTGTACATTTTTCACCTTCTTTCTTGATTGTATCTTCATTTCTTCACAAACAAATAAACTATTGTAAATAGTCATTACTTGAAGGGTAAATTGGGAGTTTAGTATTAGTTTCTTTGTCAGAGAGCTGGCAAGAGCACTGTACACCTGAAGGGTTGCTCTTACAGCTTACTGCTAAATACTATGCCATTTTTTCCCTCTTGCTTTTGAAAGAAACATTTGCTTTTAAAAATAAGGGAAAATTTGCTGAGCTTTTGAAGGTGTAATAGATTTTAGTTTTACCCTTCCTGGTTGTGTGTTTTCAGAGGAACTGGATGGTTTATAGGGAGTCAAATGTAGTTTAATGTTGTTATTCTTGTATTCTGTGAGACGTATCACTTTATTTTTGATTTTATTTTTTGCAGTTTCAAAGGTAGACAATTAGAGAGATTCTGCCTCTAAAAAGCTGATGACTGATGTGAGGATTAATTATATTTTTTCCTATTGATTCTCCATCAGTGAAATGTCATGCTGTAAGTCTGGGTGTAAAAACATGGGGTGGCCTGAAAGCAAAGATTTGACTCCAGTGCTGTGCAACCGATCAGTCAGTCTCTATAGAGGGTGTATCTCCCAGTCTGTTAGGTACAGCCTGTCTTTACAAGACTGGATATGAAGTGGAGAGGTTTGGAAGGTTTTGAAGTGGTTTGAACAAAGACAAGGTGGAAGGGTTTCAGTCACTGAAAGGGATATAAGGAGAGAGGATGTGGGACTCTTCTGATCTTAACACTGGAGACAAGTGAAGCCGTAGAAGCAGTGACTCTGCATTCCAGTAGAAGCTGGAATACGTATAACCTTCAGTGAGAGTTATTATTAGCATTTCAGAGTTTCAAGCCAGTCTTGCCAAATTTGAGTTTGTGACATTCCTTATGCTTCAGAAAATTCTTTTTCTTATATACCATCTACTGTCTGATTGCTAGGGTAACATCAAGCAGTTGTGTTAGCAGTACTGTCATATATTTGGAGTTCAAGGGATACAGTAGCATCTTAAAATGCATAGAAGGATGCTACAAAAAGGAAGGGAATAATCTTCCTGCTTGGTGGACAAGATGTAAAGTAACAGGCTCAAACTGTTGAAAAAGAGATCCTAGGAAAAAAAAAAAAAAGCACTGGAGTATATTGTTGTTTAGGAAGGCTATAAATTCAGTGGCAGAGTAATGCTGCTGTTAAGTTGCTTCTAACACCTCCCTACGTTTTGCCCTCATTTGCCCCAAGTTGTGCTGTTGACAGTTTCCTTTAAATGAAAAAGCCTCATAGTTTTTAGGTTTGCTTTTCTCTGATGCATGACAGTGCAGGTATGGTTAACATGAAATCACAGGAAGGCATCATTACTGTGATAGCCTAGTCGTGTAAAAAAGCGAGCTGGGAAATTATAGCAATTCTACATATGGAGCTTTCTGCTTTTAAAAACAATTGGAGCTCAGAAAATCAGAAACAATCCAGCTACTCATAGAACCAAGTATATGAATTTGAAGGTGAATATACATTTCCAGATACCTTGGACAGGCTGAAGGCTGCTGAAATGCCAGCATGCTGGGGTGATGGCTGGCTGACACCTTTTCACCTTGGGCAGTACCATAAAGGAACTGGTCTGTCAGTGGAGCTCATATTGTCCCTTTCTGTGCTGTTCCTTTAAAGTGAAGGAGAAAGAATGAATGCAGAAGATTTAGGAGGAGGTGACATTTCTTTAATGGCATCCTGTGGGTGCATTATCTTGCAGAGACCTTTGTCTTTGTATCTCACTCTGATTAGTACATTTCTTTGTGCAGTTTTAAAATGCTTGGACAGTTTTCCCTGAAGAAATACATGTGCCTTCCAGCAGTTTTAAATTGCTCTTGATATGTTTGATATCCTTATACATCTGCAAGCCCATCAGAATCTTGCTGAGTTCTTGACTGCAGTGCTTCCTGTGGTAATTATATTTTCTGCAGTTTTAACCACACATCATGTGAAAAAGTGTTTCCTTCTGTCTGTTTTTAGTCTGCTATCTTTTAACTTCACTGCGTAGTCCCTCTTGGGCTTTTGAAAATTGAAAAATGGAAAGAAGTTCTTTATCTTCTCCCTTTACTCTTTCTTTCCCTTATCCTTTCCTTGGCTCCCCTCATGTTGTCCTGTTTTCAAAGCTAACCAGGCCCACTCATTTGAATCTTCCCTAGAGGAGGGGGTAAGTGCCTTTGAAGAGAAATCTTCTCTTAAACTCCAGGAGGGCAGTGAAGTCTTTTTGAAAATGAAAATCTGAGAGAATATTGAATATTCCAGAACTGTTCTAACAACTGATCAAAAGTCACTAGGATTTTTTTTTTTATAATTCACCAACTTGTTCTTACTGGATCCAAACTTCTTGCTAGTCTTGATCATACCACTTATTAAACAGAGGCTTTTATTCAACAGGGGCAGCAAGGTTGCTTAGACTAAATTCATTAGTTTGGTCCTTAAGGTTTTTGGAGGTTTAATTCCACCCTACCTCTGAATGCTATGTTATTTCAGAATTAATGTTCCTGAGCTTCCTGAGCTTCTGTACTGACTATTTGATATGTGACATTCCTAGCTCTCCTCCCAAGTTCCTGTGGCTGCATCTTTAATAGGAAAAAAAAAGGGGGGGTGGAGGGGAGGTGTGGAATGGGGTGGTGGGGTGATGTCCTTTCACTGCAAGCTTTCATGCTTACTGACAAAAAGTCCCCAGGTGATGTGCCTTTCATGTATTTTAGACAGCTGAAGTAGAGGAGTCTGCCAGACCTCCTGTGCAGGGACCGTGATTGAGATGCTATTTAGTATTAAGGAGCAATGATAAACTGGGGTATACAGTCAAACCTCGTAACAAATGTCGATCCAGAACTATCATTGCCCAGAAATACAAGTCCTGAAATCAAATATATATTTTTTTAATTCATTCACCTTAATTAACCAGTTCAACTGATTAATTCAAACTAACCAATTAAGTAATAGGAAACATTTGGGAAGCTTTGTAAACAGTAAGTGCATAAGCGTGGCTTTAAGGAATGTGCATACTCAAACAGAAATCATTTCACACCCCAACTGGAGCGCAGGGGCCGGCATCCCAAGGCAGCACGAGCCAGCAGCCGAGCCCTGCTGCAGTCCCAAGGGGTTTCACCCACCACTGGCCGTGGGGCCTGAGCTGGCAGAGCAGGCAGCCAGCTCTCACGGCACACGTACTCCCGTGTTGTTCCTTTCTTTCTGTTTTTTAGCATTTTGATTTAGCAGTGTTTCTTCTGGCATAATCTGTTTCTTCAGTATTCTTTTTCCTCCAAGGAAATTTATATTTAATGTTGGCATCTGTCCCTAGAATCCTTCTTTTTATCATGTCCTAGAATTTATTTAATTATTTAGTGATACCTTGCTTGTCATGTTTGTTGAGGATAATGACATACTACTGCACAGCCTTTTCTCAGGTGGGTATGGAAACACATGCTTATATATGTTAAGCTCCTGTTACAAGATCTTTCCAGGCTCTCAGAAGTCCTTTGTTTGCTGCTTGCTAACATGACAGGTGCCTCACGCTCTCTCTGCTGTTTTCTCTTGCCTTGCACGTGCCAGAATTTTTTTCTTGGCACTGCTGACTGGGACGACAACTCGTCCCCTCATGTGCCTGCCTTGCCAGCTTTTAAATGGGCCCATATTGTGCCATTATCTTCAGATACCCGGGGACCAGGTACATAGATGTTGATTCCTGAGTAGGTGTTGCAATACCACAGTTCTGAGGCTTGCCACACCTGCCTTGTTGTGCTGGGCTATTGAAAATAATGTTTATTGTGATGCAGTCTTTAAACTGTAAAAATAAACCCCAGAGCCTTACAAATGTGTTTTTTGCTAATGAAAGATAAGACACACACAAAAAGAATACATTATTATGATGATATGCAAGTGTAAGGATTCTCTGTAGCTGCATCAGCAGCTTAGGAAGGTATAAAGCTGATCTCAAGAATATCTGCCCACGGCACACCGCTCCTGTGTGAATCCATGCCTGGGGTTGTTCTTACGCCTACCTCCAGCTCCTCCTTTTCAAGGTTATCGATGCATATTTCTGTTGTACATCCTAATGAGTGTGTTCCTGGCTTTGGGTGGTTTCCTTTCTAGCACTATCCAAGAATCTAAGATACAAACATATTTTTTTATCTATTTAATCTTCCTTTAAAAAAGCCAAACAAAACTTTTTACCATTACAGTAATTTGTTACCATGTTGAATGTTGTTCTGTTCAACCCAGTCATTACATAACTATGTACTAGTCCTTAAACGACTTTAAGACTGAGTGGTGAACTATTCATTTGCTACTGCTGTGGCTTCCTCACATGATTCCTCACAAGGTTTAAAGAGGAAAAAAAAAAGGGGGAAAAAGAAAAAAATCTCAGTTTTTTTGCTACAACTTTTTCTTTATTTTGGAGGTTCCTTTAGGCAACATTTTTCTAATTTTTCAAAAGCAGATTTCTTATCCTTTTTAATGTATATTTCTTAAAAATACATTGTGCCCTTTTGGGGCAACAATTTTTGACATAATGCTTCTTTAAAATAGTAGACTACTGACCTGGGTTGTATGAGTTTATTATTGTGTAAGATACAGTAAACAAATAATAATTTTTATTAAAAGTTAGAGTGATTTTACATCCCGAACACACATACTAAGAAACAAAATTAGCAACCAATATAAAATATTAACTGCTTGTAAATAATTCACAAGTCAGTGAATGTAGATGCGAATCAGTTTTCTTAATTTTTGCTTCAGTGGGCAATAGGAATAGGTTTAGACTGGTGTCTTGTTAGGGAGGGAAGAGGGAAACTGAAAATATTATCCCTTGAAATTCAGCAGAAGATATAGGCAGGTGAGATATTTTGCTCCATCATATGTTGCAATGTATGTAATATAAAATGTGGTAGTGATTCTCCTTCCCTCAGTATACTTTCCTTCCGTTCTTTATTCTCTAAGCACTGAAGAAG
>NW_010296549.1:0-1791 GCF_000700745.2 Antrostomus carolinensis | reverse complement strand
CTGACAAAAGTTAGCCTGGTAGAGGTGGAAGAGATGTCTCTTAAGACTACGCAAATCAAGATCACTCCTAAATAAAAGAGAGAGTTTTAAAAGAGTTAGCAGAAAGAAAACAACAGAAATCTCCAAACTCCCAAAGGTTTCCTAGCCTGCCTTTCAGACACCAGCTCCGAATGTCAGACTGCTGTAAAGGCAGGTTGCTTCTAGCGTGGCAGCATCTGACCTCAGCGTACAGAGGCTGAAAACCTGTGCCTCTGACCAGAGACACTCTGCCAGAGTGTGGGTGGGGAGGTGCTGCCACTTTAAACATGGCCTAGATTTGGGCCATGTGGATTCCAAATGGAGTTGGAGCCAAATGTGGTAACACAGATAAGTTGGAAGAGAACAACCCTTTGTAGGAAAATATTTTATGGAAACTGCCCCTGAGGACTTACCCAGAATTGCACAGCACATGGCAAAGACTTTCATCTGTACTTGAAAACAAGAATTAGAACTCAAGTCTCTGAGCATGAAGGTAATGAATGCATCAGACTATCCTTCTTATTTAAATGCCTGTCTCTTCCAGTCACATGTGAATCCTGTCTAAATGAGAGCCTGTCTCTCCTAATGATAATGTGGAAACTGTGATCGTCTGAGGTGTGGAAGTGAACAGTATCATAAGGAGAACAGATGGCAGGCAGTTCTGAGTGGGGATATGGCTGGATGTGCTGTGGTGAAGCTACCTGCAGCAGCTTAGGCTGTTATCTTTCCTGGCTGGCTGTTTTGCCTCCTAGCTGGAGATGATTGCCCTTCTTACAGAGTTGGCAGGAGAGAGCATATGAACACTTGGTGGCTCTGTCACCCAATGCTACAGGGACAGGCAGGTTCTTTCAGGGGTCTTTGGTAGAATGAGGACTGGCCACAGGCTTGTAGTGACAATTAGAGCTTTATTATTACATAGAATATTTAATTATCAGCATAGCTTATTGTTATCTACAATTTCTAGCATTTAGTGTAGCTTATTGTTGCACAAATTTTTTTTCAATTCTCATACTTTCAGTTAAGCAAAATTTTGAGTAATCAATGTAGCTTTCTTACTATCTAGAGTCTTTAGTTACCTAGACTCTTAGTCACCTGGACCCTCTGCAGATTGGGTCAAATTCTTAATGATCAGTGCATGATACAATAATCGTAATCTGGACTCAGACTTTACCCAAAAGAACAGGAATCGCTCACTCAGTCTTCGGAGGAAGAAGACAATGGTGGATATGTCCTATCCCACTGGGGGACCACGGGACCTGCTTCATTTTATAGGCAGTGTCGCATGTGCTCTTACACTTCCCTGTTGTATAACGCGTGTCACCACATCCTGGCAGCAGTGCTCACTGGGCACATAATCTTATCACAATGCTGACAGGGGGTCTGGCTGTTCTATAATGGGGTTCATCACATCTTGGTGACAACCACAGTGGTGAAAAGGGGAAGAGAGAAGGAAGGGATACGTGATCAGCACACTTATGTTTTACAGCTGTTTGTCTTAGGAAATGGCATTGGTTGTGCTAACCATATTACCAGGAGTTGGAAACAGGACCTACTGGTCACATGGCTCCAGTGGAAAACTACATCTTACTATACATGTATCTTCCTAAGCAAAAATCACACACTGCACTCAAGAGGCACGTACGTATATCGCTGCCACCTCTGGGACAGAGACAATAACACACAGCAGAAGGTAGCAAACGTTACCTTACTCATCTCCTCAGCTCTGAATGTGTGTCTGTGACCAGAGAGGCCTTGTGGAATTATTACTGGAGG
>NW_010296548.1:23621-47731 GCF_000700745.2 Antrostomus carolinensis | reverse complement strand
TCTGAAAATTTTCCAGGAATACTTAATTAATATTTAAAGCCATTTAGAAGGCAGAGGTAATCCAGTCCCTTAACATAGCTCTTGCTATATGAAGTCAATGGAAATTTTGTCTCTGGTTTCAAGGAGAACACCATTCGTATTTACTGTGTTGGTGAAATAACCACTGTTTTTTCTTAATGCCAGCATTCAAAGTATTAAACACCTGTTCAATTATAAAATTTGCTGTTTTCTGCTGGCAGTAAAATAGCCAGTAAAATCAGAATTACTGGAAAAACAGTCAAGAAAGATCTATTCCTTTTTTTTCCTTTGGTTCATTAAGCCAATGGAAGTATTTCCTAAAGTACTGTTTTACTGGTTTGTGATATCCTTTATTACTAATTTGGATCACAAAGGAATCAAACAGAAATGATTTTACCTCTCTTCTTAGAAAGACACTGTGGCATTGCATATCTTTTTCTTTTCCATATAAGAAACTACTGAAGATGTTATACATGTGTTGGATGTGGCACTCCAAGATTTCTGGTATCTTAAAACACTTAAGAGAAATTGGCTGAAGGGAATTTTGGCTCCTTGAAAGTTTAATAAATACTGGAATTCTGGTGAAATTCTAGAAGTTATGGAAATGCTGAAGTTCTGGAAGTGTTGCAGAATAGCAGGCAGGATGACTAACTTGCTATGGATGGATTAACTGTTACAATTTGTGAGCAAAGTAATGAATAAGCTGATAAAAGATTCTGATAATGTAAAGAATTAAAGAATAGACAATTAATAACAGTCAACTTGATTTGTGTAAGAAGTGCAGTGTCAAAAAAATGGGATATGATTCCTTGATTAGCTCCAGAGTTCGGTAAAAACAAAGTAACTTGCTGACTAGAAACAACTTTTTTCATTAAATATAATTAGACTTCAGTAAATGACCAATTCCCAACGTCAGGTATGAACGCTGCGGAGACAATACGCTTAAAGTGAGCATTGCCTGTCAGCATTGACCCATTACAATTAAAACTGAACAGTGATATTTATATTTGAGTTTCATAGATTTTGGTACTAGGCTTGATGCTAATAATCATTTTATCAGTGAGCTGGAAGTATAAAATGATAGTCAGTGAAACCTGCAGGTGATAAAGAAAATGGCATAGCGTTACCCAACAGTGACAGCAGACATGTAGGGCAGTTTAAATTTCTTCTTAACGTGAACTCATTTACACAAAGTGCATCTGAAGATTAGGCATATAAATTAGAACAATATGGAGACTATTGGACACTATTTTGAAAGGAAAGACTTGGAAAAGATGTAGCAATGTTATGGAAAAAAAGCAGTGTGAGACTGGCAGCAGAAGGACTTTGGCTACATAGAAGTAGGATTAGTGAATACAAATAGAATGAAGATTTTACTTCTATTTTATACAGTTGTCACAAGATATAGTGTGATAATATATGTTCTAATATTAAGAAAATGAAGTAACAGTGATATTAAAACATTGTTTATTCCACTAGAGACAGTCAAAACAAAGATCATTAGAAAATGAGGACCAAAAAAAAAATTAGGATTAGAAAGACATATGACTTTGTGACAGCGAAAATTATTAACCACTGGGACAAACTCACAAGGACAGCAGCCAGTTCCTCGTGGCTTTCAGTCACAAGTGGATGTTTTCTTCCTGCCCTCCCAGAATAAGTTGTTGGCTTCAAAAAGAGCAACTGGATACGATGCAAGCATTTATTCCGTACAGGAAATCAGACTGGATGGAGTCAATGAATAAACCTTGACTCTGCCTCCTGTAAGCTCTGAAACAATCTACAAAAGTGAAGGAGATCCTTTAAGTAGGATAAAACAAAATAAAATAAGCAGATGGATTTAGTGGTTTTCCATACAACTGGTTTTGCTTGTAGGAAAAATAATAATAAAAAAATAGCTTCAGGAGGGTTCAGTGTTGGACAAATCTGATGGGTTTAGCATTACTTACATCTGTTTTATCAATCCTTCTCTTCTTCCCTTTCCTTATCTAGATTTTTTTTTTACTTTGACCAGTTCAGTAGCATTCTTAAATTTCAATGTTTGATGAATTTTCCCCTAAATTTCCCACAGACTTCCCCTCCTCTATCACTTTCTCTTACGTTCTTGTCCTCAGAAAGTCTTACAGTCTTTCAGGTGTGTCTCAGTATATGAAAGATTCTTGTTCCTACCTATGTTTTCCATCAAGCAGTTTCCCAGGGACGTGTTACCTTGTTATTTCCATGGTTTTTATGATTTGAAAGAACTTAGAACAATGAGAATAATCAGAATTTCTTCCACTGTTTGAGTGATTGTACAGAATGCCTTACTGTCAGCAAAGCTGTCGGAAAGTCTTGCCTTTTGCCACTAAATGCTTGAAGGGAAACCTCCTTCCATTTTCTTATTCATGTTCCTCATTGTTGAATGATGCATACTGAAAAATTACACCTGAGTGACACTCTCATTCTGATGTTCCATTATGGATCTGAAGGAGGCAAAGCAAGTTTTTCTTCTGTCAAACTTTGTGTGAGCGTGGGCAGCTTCCATCTGAAGAGCTTCCTGTTGCTTCCAAGGAGAACAGCAGAAGTACAATCAGCCCACGCCTCACCTTCACCTGAGGGACAACTAGAATATGAGGCAGTCAAGGCAGGTTGCTCCTCTACAGAAGGCCTGTGTGATTTAAGTGTTCAGAGATAAGGCTCCCCAGAATATTTAGAACAGAAGATACCCACTGCTTTGTTACATGGCTTAAAATGAGTATTCTGTTCTTTCTCCTGAAAACATAACCTGTGGCCTAAGGGCAACATCACTCTTAGCTGAGAGTGAGAGTTTTCAGGAGTTTAACAATACCATCATCTCTGTCACCACCTCAGGTGTCAAACCCAAAACTCAGATCAGAGTCTTTGATCTCAGTGAGAACATCTATATTACAACCCAAATGGCACGGCAGGTTCTTCAGCTTGCAAAAAAAAAAGCAGCCCTGCTCGGTGAAGGATCTGCTTGCTCAGAGAGAAACCAATGAGTTACCTTCCAATCCCTTTGTTGCCTTAACATTTTTGGGTCATTTTTTTTTTACAGTGCGGAAGAGACCTAAAAGCTAAGATGGAATGAAAAACAAGAAATGGGGAATATTTATTTCTTGGGTGGGGAGCTGTGGCTGAAAAATAGGATTATATCAGTAGGTTGACTCCGCGGTCTTGTCACCACAGTAATCTGTTTGAGGAGGAGGTGATTTCTAAAGGTGGTATTCAGCGTTGGACGCAGCGGCGCGGGCCAGCAGGGAGAGGCGGCGGTGGGGCTGAGCCCCATTGTTTCTGTAAGTGGTTGCAGGGCTGTCCAGGTGTCCTGATTTAAAGGCTGCTCCTCGAGACAGGAAATTGTATCTTGTTCTGAGGTTTACTGTAATAAAGTACATAGTCCTGGGGGAATGTGCTGCTGGGCCCATGAATCACTTTATGGGTTGGCTGTTCTGACCTCAACCCTGTGATTTATTCACATAGGAATGGCAAAAATTTAACAGGCGTATGGTCTTCCCAGCCTCACCCCCCTCCAACCCAGATGGGCCTGGAACTGGGAGGCTGCCATAAATCCATCAAAGCAGGTTTGCTCGGAGCTGGCAGTTTCACTTGTCTTGCCCAAGAGCTCTCTGCTGTGTGTCTGCTTGGGATTTGGTGGGAAAGGAATCCTCTTGCTTCTCAGGTGTTTCCTTCAGAGTTTTGTGGCCTTGTAGCTCCTCGAGTTTCTTGTGTGAAGAAGTGAAAATCTCCGTGCAGTCGCGGTATTCTTAGCAAAAATAAGGCAGCTCAAAGTGTGTGAGATTTTGGTAATACCCTTTGTCCTTTAAGCTAACAATATATTTTTAAAAAAAAAAAAGACTTAAAATGTTTTCAGCTCAGGATGTCACCGTTTTACAGATGTTACCAGGTGTACTCATACAGTTCTTCTCTTAAATAAATAGTATTTGCATTTACAGAGGTAATTAAATGATGTGCTCTTGGTCAAACTGCAAGTGACGGGCATGAAGAATAGATCCTGACTCCCAGCTCCACTAAGCCATGTTTCTCTTTCAGTCAACTGTGTTTGGTTACATGTTTTGCAGTTAGCAAAAAAAAATAAAATAAAAAAAAAAATCTTAAAAATCTAAGAATCTAATCTAAAATCTAATCTAAAAATCTACCAGTTTTTCTTAGTCGATAGTCTTTCCATCTGAGTTTTTAAAAGATTTATTCTGCATGAAGCGTCCTTATATTTTCCTGTAAATTCATTGGTCCATACACTTCAGAAAACACTCAGAATTTTTCCTGATGTTGTGCAAAAATATCTATTTCTTAAGGATAGCTTCAGGATTATAAATTGTCCATTTCACCTTGTCTCTCAGTTATTTTTTTCCCCTGTCCCCTGTGAATCTTCGTACAACTAAGTGTAAATCTCCACTGTATATTCTTGCCATAAATTTGTCCATTTTAATCTAATAATTTTAAATAGTTAAGACATTATAGAGAACTGATAGAAAGACCATTTTCATTTAATAGTTTGTAAATAATACTGTGAAAATGAAGCTGTAACCTGTAAAGCAATTCCTTCCCTTGCTACACGCTCCAATTTCTGCCTTAGCTTTCTCATCTTGAAATCAGCCTTGGAAAATATACACATTTTTTCCCTAAAGTACATAAAATTTAAACATCTTGAAATTTAGCAGGAAGTTTTGTTTCAAGAAATTAGCCCGGTTGCAAGTCCCAGTATCTCAAGTAGATGCCAAATTATACTTCTTGGCAATGGTACAACCAGTTAAAGAGCAAGTAGATTAAAAAACAAACAAGAGAGGTTAATTACAAGAAGGTCTGGGAACTTCCATTTGTCTATAGTGTAGACAGGTTTTCATGAGAGCCAGTTTGTGTCTTACAAGCTGGTTTAAGTTTGTATCTTCTATTTCATATCCTTGAAATTGGAGGTATTTTACTTTTTTTAAGATACTAGAGTTATATCTGTAAATTTACGCGTGATAATGTTTCCTCGATAAGGGGATTCTCACAGGAGTTTCATTTAAACTACAGGACAAACACAGCTTCAGATTTGTTCAGTTGAAAAGCTGTTGGGAGCTGGAATGTGCTAAAATGAGGTTTTTCCCATTCCTTCCCATACGAATGACTTGCTCTCTCATTTTCAACATGTTGTTTGAGGTTCATGTACCTTGTGTCTCGTTACAAAACACAGACAATAACAGCTTGCTTTGAGATTGTTGAGCTTCATTATATTTTTTTATAAAACTCTAAATCTGTACATGAAAAAGGCTTTGTGTAACAAAATGTATCATTATGAGATAATAAAGGGTTGTCAAGGGTCTGTTTCCATGGTTTAGATCAGGCTTAACAGTGCTTGTTCTGGAGCAGAGTGTGCATGCTCAGTCTCCTAAACTGTTTTTACAGCATGCAACTCTGGCTTCTTCTCATGAAGAACATGATAGAGATAAAAACAGAAGACAGTAGGTTGTTCCCTACTTACTGTAGAATGCCAGTTGCTTTAAACATCTGCAAGGTTGTTTGTCTTCAGTACTGTGGACACTGGACACAAATAGTGGGCACTGTAATGCTGGGTTCAGTGTTGGGCCCCTGACTCCAAGAAGGACATGGAGGTGCTGGAGCACCACAATCCATTTCACTCTGCTTGTTTGGAACGTTAGAATTCCACAACTCACTTCCCATTCTCATGTTTTGGCAGTGCTGGCTTTGGCAACTAAGGGTGTGACACTGTGACAGCGTCTTGAAGAACTGCAGTTCCTCCGGGGATAAGAACTGTGTGGTCAG
Organism: Antrostomus carolinensis; assembly: GCF_000700745.2. NCBI lineage: Eukaryota > Metazoa > Chordata > Aves > Caprimulgiformes > Caprimulgidae > Antrostomus > Antrostomus carolinensis. Next base: position 41,932 of record NW_010296548.1, on the reverse strand, counting down.
ATTTAGGTTCCTTCTGTTTATTCAGGATTTTAACTGGATGGCCAGGCTGCAGGGATACACAATCCCTGGTGCTGACACCAGAGAGAGGGCAGGAGCCTGGAAAGGGGAGGGCAGAACCATCTCTTTCAGCAAGAGCCCTGCCTTGTGTCAGCTTAAGTCGATTGTGAAACCACATGCTCAGCTAAAACTCAACCTGTACTTGACCGTGTCACAGGAAAAAAAAACCCAATACTTTTCTTAAATGGTCATTTTTCAAAATCTGGTGGATATATTCTGGTGGCCTGGATGAAAATCATACCTTAAATTTGTGCTGTTAAACTGCAGATGAAGAAAGCACAAATTTCAGGGCTTCTTCTCAGAAAAGCCTGCGCTTTTCTGTGGAACTGGAGAGCCTTGTGTCCGTACTTCTGTCTCTCATGCAGCTTCTGCACTGAAGGCTAGTAAAACAAGGAAAGCTGTCTTAAACAAAAAACAATAGAGGCAAATATATGGACAAATCTCCAGTAACATCAGGTGACAGGATTGAAGGTTCCTTCTGAAATGTACCATCTTTGAGAACTCCCACTCTTCACAGGCAAGTAGGTGAGGGTCACGTACTGTCAGTTTAGTGGCTGTAATATGCAGCAGCCTCTTTTTCACTGGAGGAATTAATCAATAAAAATAGTTCAGGAAATTAATAATGGGTTGAAAAGTCCCTCTGTGAAAGCTTTAAGATTTTTTTTCAGGGCATGCTGGCAGACACAGTCCAGAGCTATACTGCAATTTTGAGTGCTCAGAGCTGAGATGTGAGCAGGACTAGGAACTGCAAATCTTTGCCTCCAGTGTCAAAGTGGTAAAAATTAAGATGGAAAGCTTCAGTAAAAGAAGGGCTAAAACATTGATGGCAAAAGTAATATAAAATAATTATTGGATTACTTCTGAGTATTTCAAATATGTTGAGGGAAAGGACTTTGGAAAGCATTGTTTTTCAGTCCTAGTAAGAAAGGATGCTTCTGTGATTCTAGACATGTAGGATGTTAGAGAAAACCTGTGTAGGAAAGTCTAAATATGTTATCAGTTTGGGGGTTTTTTTAACAAAGACAGTACACATGGTAATGCTTCCTGTGTCTAAAATTAATACTGATTTATTATCACCCCATTCATACAATGGAAAATTAAAGGGACATATCTTTTGTGACCACACAACTCTGTTCACAAAGAATTTATCTTTTTATCTGTTGTTTTTCAGCTGTGGTCACTCGTATGTAATGACATTGAAAAGAACAGTGAAAAGGTGTAAATTCAAGAGGCTTCAATTTGCTGATGACAAACAACTTTTTCTTTTCTTCTCGCTTGGTTTGCTTGAATTTGTAATTCCTTTGTTGGTGGCTGGGAGAGTGTAGGTGAGAACGACTGCTGAGGTGTCATCCAGGCCAGGCAAAGGTAACTGGCTGATTCAGGAGACAAGTGCAGGAACGGAAGGAGTGCTGTTATCCCTTTTGACTGAGGGGTAAGGCTATGTTTGGGAAATTAATTTGCAACCTGAGGTTTGATTATTCCCAGCTGTAATTAAAAGAGCATGTAGTACCTACTGCCAGGTTACATATTTTCCCCACCCTATTGCAGCAGGAGGTTGCTACTGTTTCTTTTGGATTAAGTGGTTTTGCTCACTTCGGGATACTTATCCTTTTCATATCTTAAATACTGCAGAAGTTGAAGCTGGTGGAGAAGTTGGCAGCTTGTGTATTAAGGTACTGGTCTGATAGCATCTTGAAATGCTGTTCCCTGGTATGACTGCCAGGATTTTTCAAGGTTACTTTTAAGAAGCCAACTGTGATACCCAGAGCTCTGCGAGGACTGCCTCCTCCCTGCGAGGTACTGCAGGTTCAGTGACACACTGATGGGATTGGTGGTTGTTAATTACCAGGTTCCCGGGGTGTTTGAAACTGGAATTTATTCTCCATGTGGTTCAGAGCAGTCAGAGTTTCTGAATTTTCTAAAGATATTCTATAACCAGCAAAAAAAGTAGAAAAAAAAGTTGAGTTTGGAACTACCAGTGTAGGTGTGTTGAGAGGATGTAAGATTAAAAGGGTGACGTTAGCACCAGGAGAAGTGTCCCATTGGCTCAGCTGTTTGGTGTGTTGGATTACTAATTACTTTGTAAGAGTTTGTCAAGTGTGACCTGGCCAAACAGTGTCATTCTACCAAACTCATGAAATTACTAGGTACTGTGTCCTAACACCTTTATATTTGTCACCTAAATGTTTGTCTAGCTCTCCTAATACTGCAATATTTTACCCAAACCTCTTTGCCTGCTACTTCTTTCTTTTGTTGTCACTTCATGGGAGGGGTTTTTTTAATTCATATGCAAATAATACAGTTCTTATTGTAATGATGATTTGCCATGGTAAGTCTTAAAAACACCTGTGATAGAAAAGCATTAAAAGCTTGACCAGCATTTTCTGTAGGCTTTGAGTAAATGCAGTGAACAAAAATCAGACAACTGAAGCAAGTACTGCCCAAGTAGCAGCTCGTTCCTTCTGTGGCGACTGATGACCTTACTGCTGGAGTAACTAAACAGTTTATGAAGCAGCAGAACCTTTCCAGTTCAAAGCCTTGTGTATTGAATGCATAACAGCCATAATTACAGTTTATCTTAATATGCCAGGTTGAAAACTCTAGCAGGTCAATCATCCCTCATGAAAGAGCAACTCTCTGTTGAAGGAACTGACTGGATTGCCATGAGCTTGTAGCTACCTCAGCTCTCCAAATTTATGTCAGATCCTTAAATGTTGTAGTTTAATGTCAATCACAAGGAAAACAATTTTGCTCCCTATAATGAAATGAGGCCTGATGGAATGATCCCAGTTCCTTGGTGACATTAAAATCAAAGCTGCTGCTCATCTCAATATAGATTTTATATTAGCTCATCCACACTTTCAGAAATACCTCACATAGGAAGAAATCTCATAATTTGAAAAAAAAAATACAGAACAATGTCTTTATAACATTTCTAGATGGAATTTGTGTTCTCTCTGACGTATGTAAACATATACTTTTAATGAATATGTATAGCTTTTACATTTTGAAGCATCATTAATTCAGCACTGTTTGCAGCCTGTTATTCTTTCTAATTTTACAGCTGATAAATATTCCAGCGTTATGACCCTGAGAACTATGCTGCAAAGTACAAAACTGCTTTTTAAAATTCACTTTCTGTTATGTTTTACCAAAAGGATTCCTCTCCTTTACTAGGAAAGAGCTGTGAAGCAAGTTGAGATTGGATGTGAGGAAGAATTTCTTTGCTGAAAGGGTTCTGAGGCATTGGAAGGGGTTGCCCAGGGCAGTGGTGGAGTCCCCATCCCTGGAGGGATTTCAGAGTGGTGTAGACACAGTGCTGAGGAACATGGGTTAGTCGGGGACTTGTCAGTGTTGGGTTCATGGTTGGACTCCATGAGCTTAAAGGGCTTTTCCAATCGAGGCAACTCTGGAATTCTGTGATTATCCATTTAGCTTGTAGAGTTCAGGAGAAGAGCTAGAATGTGTGTATCACATCACAAGATATTTTTCTTATTTTGGTTCAAAATTCATCCTCTTCCAGTTCCAAAAAACCAGTTAGAAAGCTGCCACACCTTTCACCCCATTTCTTGACCAGCACCACAGTCTTACACATGATGCAGCACTGAAGATTTGGCCAGTAAGATGTTTTTTTCTAAGGTATGGTGGTGAAGATTATTCAGCAATAAATAAGTAATGGACTGTTATCCCTGTCTTACTGTCCTGGTCCTGGAGTTTTCACTTAAGAAGTAGAGATGGGCAACAAAGGATTTGATTGCAGAAGGTATGCTTTATGTGCTATTTGAGGCACCTCCAATTTCCATTCCAGAGTAATGGCTATATAGATACTATTACGTAGATATTCTTGGCTCTGGTCCTGAATCATCAGTGAGGATTGTGGGTTTGCTATTAAAAGAATAAGTGTTCCTTTAGAATCAAAACAGATTAAAGAAAGTGAAAATGACCAGAGCTCCAAGCCAGCCTGTCTTTCCCAGGATACCAAGAGCTAGAAAAAAGCAGAGGCCATGGATCATGTTCTGTCACTTCAGTCTATTGATATTTTTCACATTTCGGGCAGACATCCAAAATTGGATACTTTTCCATAAAGCAAAAGCAACAGAAACAAAGTAGCAATAATAATATGCCTATTATTGGTCATTCCCACACCTAGAGTCTTCACACTACAACTGAGAATCTGATGTGCACCTTTTCCTTTCTTCTACTCTTTGTCTCCATTAAGTCATTGTATTTCTTCATAGAATAGATGTGTCTTTTGATTATCCCTAAAGTGTCTAAATGAAGTGCCTAACATTGTGTTATCATGTCTTGAAGTACAAGGAATAATTTAAGGTGCCAGTTTTTCTAGATATGAGGTAGGCAGGATCCAAGTAACTCTCTAAACTGGATCTGTCAGGTTTTTGATATGCTGATAGTCTGCCTAAAGCAAACTTACTCTCTTAGCTTGTCCAAGAAACACCTGTATAACTCTAGAGATAAATTCCACCCACAGAAAGTCCGTTGTGTAAGTCCATTCTGCTGCCAGATGGTGAATGTGTTTTTCTGTTGAAACACACCTTTTCCTCTTGAAATACAAGGTTCTTTCACATTTTTTTATATAGGAGATAGGGGTTCAGTTGAGATCCTGATAGTAGCAAACTTCTGTGTTTGGGTAGCTTCAGCAAAACTCTAGCAATCATTGGAGTGACCGAGGGGATGAACAGAGATCCCATCTTAGCAGTGGGGTTTTATGCTCTAGTTTCTTCTGCCTGTGCAGTGATAGAGCTCTTAAGCTTTCACTGGCATCAGTATTTTGAAGAGCTCAGTCATTGACTTAAGATCAGAAGGAAGCCAGGTCATACATCATCACCCTCTTCTCACCTAAACCTGTAATGTGTAAGAAACGTTGTTTTTCCATCCCAGCTATCACTCATCTGAAAGCAATCACGGGCTTTCTCATCAGGGAGTCAATTTTCACCCATTGTCTTAACAAAACTTCACACTTTTCAAGAGACAACAGTGTATTTTTATTTTTTTTCTCCACCTGTAAAAATAACAAGAACTTTTTAAATGTGATGTCTCACCCATACAGCTCTCAAAGAGAAACAGCCTCAGAACCCGGCAGTTTCTGCTCCAGGGCTGTGGAGTCACCGTGCCTTTCACATAACTCTGCGGGCAAAAGTGCTGTGCTGGCTACTGCCGAGCTGGGTGAAAGGGCTGTAGCCCTGAGCTGCTCCTGAGAAGCTCCTGTCTCCTCAGATCTGTCAGCAGGACTGCACATGTAGTCGCTTTCTGATCCCGTTCTATTAAAATAATGTGTTGAGAGGTTTTTTTAAGAGGCAAAAAAGTATAGTTCAGACTTTTTAGAGCGAGGTCAAGAAGCAAATATATATGTAGTTACTCTTAGAGATTGGAGAAGGGATTACTAAGTAAGTATCCGTGACAGTAAGTTCTTTATGCAGCTGAGCTGTAGCCAATACAGGCTATCTGACTGCATCCTACATAGGGTGGCCAGTAGGACCAGGGAAGTTCTCTTCCCCCTGCACTGGGCACTGGTGAGGCTGCAGCTCGAGTGCTGGGTTCAGTGTTGGGCCCCTGAGTCCAAGAAGGACATGGAGGTGCTGGAGCGTGTCCAGAGAAGGGAACGGAGCTGGGGAAGGGTCTGGAGCACAAGTGTGCTGAGTTCCCTTGTGGCTGAGGGAACTGGGGGTGTTGAGCCTGGAGAAAAGGAGGCTGAGGGGAGACCTTGTGGCTCTGTGCAAGTCCCTTGGAGGAGGGTGGAGAGAGGTGGGGGTGGGTCTGTTCAACCAAGGCCCAAGGGACAGGACAAGAGGAAATGGGCTCCAGTTGTGGCCAGGGCAGTTGAGATGGGATGTGAGGAAGAATTTCTTTGCTGCAAGGGTTCTGAGGCATTGGAAGGGGTTGCCCAGGGCAGTGGTGGAGTCCCCATCCCTGGAGGGATTTCAGAGTGGTGTAGACACAGTGCTGAGGGACATGGGTTAGTTGGGGACTTGTCAGTGTTGGGTTCATGGTTGGACCCCATGATCTTCAAGGTCTTTTCCAACCTTAAGGATTCTATGATGCTATGTTAGGATATTTAGGTGTGCATCTCCCTGCACCCTTGATTTAAGCACTGCTGTACCTGGTGGGGCTATTTCACTATCTGTCCTCAGATACACTGCAATATTAAATACATTTTTTCATGCTCACTAAGGTCATAACATTTGTAAAGTTTGCAGCTTTTTGGCAGGTAAAAATTTCTGTATTCCAGTAGTACCAGTCCTTGCCCTTTTCATGCCCTCAGGTTAAAAGTCTGGTATGTTAGATGCATATGTTCAAATCATGAATATTAAATAAAAGTATTGTCCCTTTGTCCTGTTCTCAGATTTTCTTTCACATGGAGCTCAGTGAGTACTTTTTGGAGCAAGTATTTTTGTTTTAACCACAATTACAAATTCCTAAGATTAAGCTGAGTTGTTTAGAAAGAAGATAGAGGAAGAAAAAGAGAAAGCTCGTTTTGGTACAAATAAAATCTGCTCAGGGAGTGGTAATGGGTGAAATAGAAAAAGCAAATTCAGTGTCACTGCTACACTTACCAGTTTGCCATTGTGATCCTGAGTCACCAAACTGTGTTGGGTCTTTATTTAAAAGATCTGGACAACAAACAGAAAGATATATTGGCATAGTTAGAAGCACTCTTAATAGTTTATATTAAGCTTCTCTGACTTTTCTTACGTCTTTAATAAAACAATAAGCTTCATGGCAATGTTATTAGCATAATAATTGCTATTGACATGATTAGCAGAATAGTTTTAACACATTTTATTATTTTTAAAAAATAATTCTCTGAAATTAGCAATATTAATAGGTTTTGTTTAATAAACTAGAGCAGGTAAAAATTTGGTTTATTTGGGAATTTGGAATTTTTACTACTTTAACTGCACTCACAACTAAACTTTTAGATGAAAGGTAGATAGGAAATCTGTATTATTCAGAGTTTGTTTTTCATCATCACTCCTGCATGATGCCACAAATGGGTAGGACCTCATTTTACTCCTTCTTTGCAAGATGGTGAGAGGTGGGACAAGCCACTCCTTCTGGACAATAAGGTCAAAGTTTTATTTTATGTCCTTTTGCACATCTTGATTTGGCTACACCAGCTACAGGTGAGAATTAAGGTCAAAGGACAGAAATAGTTGTTTTCCCTAAGACAGAACAATCCTTTGAGTTCATTTGAGAGCTGCTGTTCGATGATCAGGGCTGTTGTCTTTGTCTCCTCTCTTCCTAGTATCTATAAATTGTTTCTGAACTCTGTTTGTCAGAGTTTTTTGCTGTTGCAAGAGTCTGTGGCAAGGCTGTGTTTCTGTATCTAGTTAGTATAGTTATAGTATAACCTCAAGATCTTGCCACAGGATGTTCTTGCTTACACCATTTCTGCAAGGCTCCAAAAGGTTTGTGATGAGGGCAGGCGCTACCTTTGTCTTGATTACTCAGGACATGCATCCAACAAGCTAATTAAATTGATTACTCACGAGAAAAGTCAAAGAATAGCCCAAGCAGCCTTGAAGGCATCTATTTCAACATCTCTCATGTAGCACAAAAGTGTCTGTGTCATCGTTTCCTTCTGGGAACACACTGTATTGTTCAAGTGATTTCAATAAACTTGTCACATGCCACCTTCCTTCTAAAATAGCTGCATGAATAGGCAGTGTAACCTAACGTAATTTAACACAGAAATCTTAACCATTAGTCCAGTATTCATGCATGTATTTTCAAAATCTGTTCTGGAAATGTTTAGAACATTACAAAGAATGAAAATGTTCAGCCAGGGTAATAATAAATGGTAGTTATTAAAACCTGAGAAGCTGAGTGCAGAATAATAACATATTATTATATGTTTTTCTTATCCTATAAGCAATAATTTGGTATCAGCACAGTCATTTAGGGGGAGGCGGGTGGGTCTTGACTTCCTGCTCCACCAACGGACCTATAACCATGGCAAACATACTTATTACTGCTCTCCAGAGTTGCATGCTGCTGCAGCATTTATGGTGTGTTCAACTCATTGTAGAGGCTTACTCTTTTTTGCAGGATAATAATGTATTGATCTGTTATTTTCAGACAAGAAGCCCTTCTTGCTGCCATTAGTGAAAAAGATGCCAATATTGCTCTGCTAGAACTTTCATCCTCTAAGAAGAAGACCCAAGATGAAGTGGCTGCGCTGAAACGAGAGAAAGACCGTCTTGTGCAGCAGCTCAAGCAGCAGGTGAGTAGAGGAGGACTAGGAAAGAAAGCAGTTAATAATCTGGTGTGAGATTATTATCTCGATTTACATAACTAATAAAGTATAATCCTGTCATATGTTGGGATAGAAGGAGCAGAAAAAACAATTTCAAATTAGCTGCCTGTCATGAAGCCTGTGAAACATGGTGGGGAAACAAGTCTCAATGTTGAGGGAAGTTTCTTTGTGTCACTGCCTGAGAAGTAAAAGTGTGATAGAATGTCTAGGAAACTGTGAATACTGTGAAAGAAGAGGACATGGGTTGTTATCTTCTGTGGGCACAAATAGCCACACATGCAGGGAATTGTAGTGATACTTCTTTTGGTGGTCTGTATTTGCCTTGTTGGGGAAGAAACCTACATGGAATAAAATTCTCCTTGCTGTAAAGCTCAAATATGAATATGTTACACCACAACAGTCTCTACTGTGGTTTCTAATCTGCAGCAGGAGCACCATATGGGAATGCCAGCTACTAGAGTGGAATTTGGGAGGCCTCGTGCTTGTGAGGAGATTGGTCCTTTCCCATTCCTGGCCTCTCCTATTGCTAAGAATGATAACAATCAGAAACTGTGGTTCTGTTCAAGCATTGTGCATAGTGTTGAATGCAATGTGAAAAATACATTGCCAATAAAACAGGGAGGAAGGAAAAGGCATCCCTGGCAATAACAGATTTAGCATCTGAAAAATCTGCAGATTTTTCACTTCACCATTTCTGGTGGGTTTTTCTGAGTTATTCCCTTGCCACATTCCCTGTAACAGCACATAACGTTGCTACCAATCCAGTATCAACTTCTTCAGTGCCACCAATTCCATTTTTGTAAAGTTTTATGTCCAACAGTTCATCTGTCAACCAGATTATTTTTGTTGCCCTGAAAGACAGTGAGACAAAACCAGGTCTGCTTTCTGATAAGGGATTCCTCTGCTTCGTCCTTAGGAAAAACAAGTAGGCTACTGCTCGTGTGTTTTTAAGATAACCATTATTTAAGGTTTAATTTCAGAACAGTAATTTTGATTGTTATACCAGCTTCAAAATGAGCAGGAAGTGCAGTTTACAGTCTTGAATTATTTACTTTTGAGCAACAGTTGTAATTATGTTCATTTGTCAACCAGATGACCTCCTACTAGAACAGGATTCAGAAATGGTCACATCAATGTAAAGTACTTATTTTCTTCATGTAACTCTCTGTAGGTGTAGCAGAATTAATATGTTACCACTCATTCCAAGAGAAATTGGAACTTTATTGTCGATTCTCCTTGTACTAAGTTTAAATTCTAGCACTTTCATGCCCCTTGCCCTTCCCAGTTTCCTTCTGCTCGTCCTTTGTGGGTACATGGAACAATCTTTAGGTTTTTGTGCTTGGGTTTTGTTGGGGTTTTTTGTTTTCTACTGAAAATTTCTGTATATTTAATTTATGTGTTGAGGTTGATTATCTGTAATGACTTAGATTTCAGTTAGGTGATTTTTTTATATTGTCATAGTTCATATCATTAGTTTTTAGTGCTTATAAGTCATACACTGTCATATCCTGTAAAGAAATGGCCAGTTTCCTTAAGGTTGTCCGCTCTAAGTGCTTTCTGTATAGGTGTGGGATATTTAATTTCCCAAATAAACTAAAATTGCAAAGCAGATTAATTTGACATTGTTCTTGCTATAAAGTGAGACCAATTCTGAGCTGATTTTGGAGCAATAGTACTTTTTCAAAAAATTCATTGAAATAACCAAATGCTTTTGAAGTTTCTGGTTCCAAAACTGGCATCAGTTATAAAGACTCGTCGTTGTTTTAAGATTAAGATGGTCATCTTAAAAAAAAAAAATAAAAAAAAAAAATTAAAAAGCAGAAAGTAATCTCAACACATCTGTGCTATGAGTAGTAGTGTAAATATAAATATAAAATCACAGATAACGGGACAGCAAAGTAATTCTCTGGTGCATCCCCAATCCTCAAAGCAGAATATGTGTTTATATATAAACAATCTAAACTATATTTAAACCATAGCTGAGAGATGTTTATTTGACCTAACAGAGATTTGACACATCCTCTTTAAAATCTGTCCTACCTCTTAAGGATGTATCATCTTTTATCTCTTTTTGTGTGAGTGTAGCTTTCAATACTATTGAAAGAAAAGCTACTTACAAAGTAACTTCCCATAAAATAGTAATACCCCCCACCTCTGGAAGTTGCAGAGGATCTGGCGTGACATGTATTTTTTCAGCACCAATAGTTTTAGTCTGTACTTTTCCTGCACTGAGGTCATCAATTCAAATCATACCAACTTTGACAGCTCCAGAAATAGGAGGCAGGTCAGAAGAGAAGGCTGTGAGATTTTACAGGATCCTCATTAGTGATACAATCAAAGGGAATCTCATTTTTCCACATGCTTTGCAAATAATCTGTGTACTTGGCCCTTGTGGTCCTCTTCAGTTATTACAGCTTCATATTTTCCAACAAAACTACTGTGCTGCTTCATCAGTTTAAACTTTCTCTACATGGACCCTTTTCTACGTATTGAGGACAAAGGTTCATCTGTATTAGCAGTTCCATGGGACTTTAGAGCATTGTAGGAACTTCACAGAAGTTTAGCTGTAATTCCTAAATTTACAGTAGAAATGGAGAATGAAAAATCTTTCAGACTTGCAGATGTATTGTACATAGCTGTTCAAGAAAGGCAAGTGATGCCAGTTAATCAAGATCTTCTGGAAGACTTTGAAAAGCAGTTCTGGAGCCTAAAAAGTTTATTCAACCCTTCAGATTCAGAGCTGGGATCCTGACCTCAGTAATTCCTTCCTTCTGCCTTTAATGTTGTTTCAGAACTGCTGAGCTCCTTGATAAGTAGTTGGTATTTCAGTCCATTCCATTTCTAGGAAGTGCTTAGACTTTGTGGTGGGAAAGCAGGTCTTTCAGTTGGCCATCAGGCACCGTGGACAAGGAGATTCCCATTTCCGTGGACATAGGATGCAAATGGAAATGCTGAGCAATATCGGAAGGGGGTGGTTTGTGAAGAGTTGTGCATGCTGTAGGAGGTACCACAGGCCTGATTTCTGAATCTCTCTGTGAACTGGGAAGAGCCTCTGACAGATAATATTTTAAGAAACCAGTTTTCTGACTCCCCTGCAGTTGTGAGTGTGAATGGACCCAAGAGTGTATGGCAGGATTCAGATAATGCCTTTTCATCGCTTGTGCTGGTGATCATTGTGTTGCTCCAGTAACTACCACTGTTAGCAGACTGACTTACTGTCACTTGACCTTTCTTAGAGTGTAGAAAGATGCAACTCTATCCCAAACCAAAAACTCATTCTACTGATGAGCCTCAATTGACTTCTTAAAATAAATAAATAAAATTCCAACTTCAGCCCTGCAATTTCAGCTGATTTTTATTTACTGAAAAATATTGGTGAAGACACATAGATTCATCAGGGAAAGGTTGTACAGATTCTGGAGGACTATGCAATTATTTCTTGCTTTAGCTCTCCTTTCTCCCTTCCCAACACTGTCATGTTCCTGGTCGCTCACAAGGGAAGGGTATTACTGCAAAAGAGCGGGCAGGAGTCCTGCCAAAGACATTTCGGTTCTTTAATTTCTTTAAGTACGTGTATTAAAGTTTGGATGAAGAGAGGCATTTTGGAAAGAGGATATGGCATCAATGTTGTTTTAATTTAGAGTTTCTAGGTTCTGAATTGCAGGAATGTGCCTCAATATCGAGACCATTTCCTAACGAGGCATTCGGCATTGACCAGGCTTTCCAGTAAGTGGAGCTGCTTGTTTCATATTGGTTGTCAGTTCGTATGAGGGATTTCCTCTATCATCGGAAAGGCAGGGCCAGGGTCACCAGCTAACGTGGTCCCAATTTACTTCCTCCCAGAGTACTTTGTCTCCGTGAAGTAGTTCATGGAGAAGCAGTGGTTGGGAGGCTGCTTCACCAGAGGGGGCCAAGGCTGATGCAAGAAAACAGAGCTAAAGGTCGTCTTAACAAAATCCAGATGTGGCGCAGCGAGCGCCAGCCAACGTGTGCTCGGGTTCTACACCACACAGAAGCCCCCGCGACGTGTGTCGCGCTGGAGTTGACGGAGACCCAAGGAGCTTTGGCTTCCTTTGTGGCAGCACATCCACCACTCAGCTATTAGAAAGTAACCTCTTTGCCATTTATTCCTTTCCTTGTCAAGCTGAGTTGTAACGACCGGGATATTTTTATTCTGACAGGGGCAAAGCGCTGCTCTGCAGCTTTGAGTTGTAAAGGGAAGGAGTATCCGAATGGGCTGAGGTTTTCCTGTCTGTGGGCTTTTGAGTCTTAAACACTTGGGGTTTTCTACAAGGAGCTGTTTGGAGCAAAGATGATTGTCATTTTCTATGTTTGTACAGTGTCTAGCACAGTGGGGGCCTGACTTGACCAACATCTCTAGGCACTGCTATGCCATAAATGTTGAGTAAGAGTGATGAAAGTTTTAGGAGGCTCTGAACTGTATCAGCCTCTGTTTTCTGAGAGTTTGGATTATTAGTCAACTGGATTGTTTGTAAATCACTGTATTCACTTGTATTATATAATGTTTCATAGTTATTCACAATTCTTTTTTTAATATACCATAGCAGAAGTTACCAAGAACCAGCCTGATTCAGTGTTATTGATGATAGGATCTCACAATTTTCCTTTTAAATGGTGTGACTCCAGGTTAGGTTAATACTGAGTACGTTGTTGTTATGCTGCCTTTTTGTAAATAAAAGTAATTTTCAGATTTTTAAGAAAATGTTGAGTTTCAGTCCTATACTTTAGCATACTCACGGGACCACCCAGCTCAGCTTTCTCCACGTATTTCATAAACATGTATTTTCATCCGTCACGCAGATTATTAATGAAAAATACTGAATAGTACTAGGCTCAACACGGGGCTCTATGTAACCCACTTGATTTATGGATCCATTTTGTTAGTGAACAGTTGATAACTACTGTGGAGAGTCATTTCTCAAATAGTTTTGTACTCACATTTTTTGTATTTTAATCATAGAAAATTTATCTCACTTCAAAGCAGAACCAATTATACCTGTAATCTCTTCTTAAAGACTATTAGTGAAGGAGACCTTCAGTCTTGGGAAGCCTTTTGTATGGCACATCTGTCTTTATCATTATAATATCATTACACATCTGTAATCTCCCTTACTGCAATTTAATCTCATTACTACTTTTTCTGTTATGGGCATAGAAAAAAAAAAAAGGCTATTTCTTGGCACTTTTAATAGCCTTTTTGGTTTATGATGGTGTCTCCTCTGTGCTTTTCTCTAAACCAGGCAGTCACAGTTTTCATGTGTCTTATTTTCTAGATATCTGATCATTCCTATTGTTCTTTCTTAATTTGATTTGTCTTTTTCTTTCTCCAAGTGTGGTATCCAAAACTGGCCAAAGTTCAGAATGAGGCTTTTCCTTAACTGAACTTATTCAGGAACACGTTTTGTGAAACAGTGTCAGAAACCTTAATGGAGTCTTCCAAAACCTCACCAGTTCCCACAGGTTCCCAGAAATCACTCTTAATAGCTTTCATTGTAGTAGATAAACTCTTTCCTAACATAGTCAGAGCTAGAAAATCTGAAGACATCTGATTTTTTTTTTTTTTGAGTACCATCTCATTTGTTCTTTTCCTTTCCTGATCTAGAATGATAATCTCAATACTGGAATAAATTTTGTTAGTTACCTGAGTATATTTTTTAGTGAAGACTGACACAGAAAAGGCGTGAGCACTTTGAGCTTCTTGGCTTTATTTTTTGATGGCTTTCACTTCTGACTGAGTAGATCAGCCTTTGCACATTAGAATGAAGAGGAAGCTGAAGACATCTCTAATGTCTAGTTTTTTGCCCTTATTACTCCTATTTTACATGGTACCTCACTTTTCCTGTTCTTGCCACATACATTCTTGCTGTTCACTTATACATAACTTGGTGAAAAGAGCTCCTTTCTATTTTAGTGAAGGGAGATAAGAAACCTCCTGCTGTTGAAATTATGGGTTGTGTAGTCAACTTGCTTGCCATCCAGAGGAACCTTTAATACCTGCCATTCCCTTTTACTTCTATCTCCTCATCATGATCATTCCCTCTTCTGTGGGCCAGCACGAATTATTTTATTATTTACCATTATACCATCACATTATCATGAATTATTATTTACCATTCCCATAAATTGAGAGGAATGATTCGGCGATGACTAGTAGCATTACTAGTTAGTATTTGTGCAATATTTCATATATATTTTGTCTAGCCATGCAAGTCCCAAAGCTGTTTTCTCTGTGCTACTTTGTATTTCTTCCCTGCAAAGATTTTGGCTGACTTTCCACATAAGGCCAAGGTAATACAAAGATTAGTGTCTCAAGTTAATGTGGTTCATGGGATCATGAGGAAAAGGAAAGAATTTTAGATTCCAGAATAGCTTCTTCCCCCCCCAAAAAATGCTAATTTTCCACTATTACTTGTTTCCCTGGAAACCCAGCACACGGACACCTGACACTCCTCTGCTGTGAACTTTTCCAAATTGAAGTTCCACAGGTTGGAGTCATTTCTCTTTGTAACAGGAGAATGTAAAACAGGGCGAAGGGGACTGACAGGGAGGCATTTTCCTCTTACTACTGTGGAGCTGTAACAGCGTGACCACGCTCCTGGCAGCTTTTATTACCACCCTGCCTGATGAAATAATACAGATTCTCTGGGGCGTGCGTTTAGTCTTTGCTTTGCCTTGGCTGCCCTGATTGGAAACCCTGTCTGATGAGAGCAATTACCCTATTAGCAAACAAATTTCTTCTTCAGGTGGGTACAATCACTGCAGGTAATTACTAAATATAGTGCTTTTTCTGTGACAGAACTACTGTTCTCCAAGAGTATCTGAGAGGTCCCCATGGTGCGATGGTGCTCACTGAAGTTTCATGAGTGGAGGTAGCTCTCAAGCCATGGCTCTGTCAGAGGGGGACTTAGGAAGTCTAGGAAGATGTATTTAAGTTGTCCACGTGTGGTGGTGTTGGATTCTTTATAGCAGAGAAAAAGTAAAAGTTAATGTTTGAAACAAGTGATGAGGTTCAGGGCGCTTGGATCCATCTTTGTTGATCTCTTCACCACAGTACCTACGTACTTGCACTAGCAAGAATGGTAATAGATGCAAGTGGGGAAAGAAAACCTATTAATAACAAAGTTAAGAACAGACGGATGATTTTGAAGAGGACTTGCACATCAGAGGTTCCTGCATGTATTGGGCAGGACAGAAGGTACTCTGTTCCTGAAGTTCTGCTCTTCTCTAAGTGCCAGGTTAACCTATTTGAAACGGCAAAACACAAATTAATGTGCTTTGCCAGGAAATGTTCAAGGAACAGTGAAACACTTCGAGAACTATTGTCACTTGTCGTGGACTTAGTACCTAAATATACAAGTGATAGAACGAGAGGATATGACCTCAGGTTGCACCAGGGGAGGTTGAGATTGGATCTGAGGAAAAACTTCTTCACCCAAAGGGCAGTCAGGCATTGGAACAGGCTGCCCAGGGAGGTGGTGGAGTCACCTTCCCTGGTGGGATTTAAAAGACATGTAAACGAGGTGCTCAGGGACATGGTTTAGAGGTGGGATTGGCAGTGTTGGGTTTATGGTTGGACTTGATGATCTTAAAGGTCTTTTCCAGCCACTAGGATTCTGTGATTCTAAATAGTGCATGGTAGGTATAGTGCCTCGTTTAGACACTGCATGGTAGGTAGAGTCAGTGGAAAGTCATCTTTTTTCCAGGTTTTTTTTTCAGGTTCTTGTACCACCTCTATCTGTAGGGTCAAATGCAACTTTACAAACTGTACATCTACTGGCTTTAATGTACAAATCTCTGTGGGTTTTATAGTTATTCTTAGCTGTACTGGCAGGGGAGCTGGCATACACATGAGCAGGCAGAAGTGGGGGGAAGGACTCTGTACACTTCCTATTCAGGAAGCTATAGAAGTCGAAACAGAAGAAACTTCTGGCAGAGGTAAATATCTATCTGCTAATTGTCTCTCATCAAGCATTGCCAGCTGTCAAATTTAAGCATCGTGGCTTTTGTTGAAGGCCTGTAATCCACCCAGATGATCAATCACAGCCCTGCTTGCTTTTCCAGGCTTTGCTCCTCAGTAATTATTTCTGTCAAGGGGGGATCTCTGCCAGGAGCACCCTGACAGCAGCCGAGCCAGCACAGAAGGCGAGGCTTTGTCATGTCCTTGAATCCTGCTTCCTGAAGAACAGCCCAGGAAGCCCTCACAGATTAAAAGAGAGCACCTTCTCTTTGCCGTGTTCTCCAGGCTTTTTTCTCATCATTTTTAATCACCGGTTACCACAGTAACAGCACTCAGTGCAGCGTCAGCAGATTTTTCTGGGGCAACATTTCATCTTTGCATGGTTTCCCTTATATTCCTTATATGTTGAGGTGCTGGAGCGTGTCCAGAGAAAGGTGACAGAGCTGGGGAAGGGTCTGGAGCACAAGTGTGCTGAGTTCCCTTGTGGCTGAGGGAACTGGGGTTGTTGAGCCTGGAGAAAAGGAGGCTGAGGGGAGACCTTGTGGCTCTGTGCAAGTCCCTTGGAGGAGGGTGGAGAGAGGTGGGGGTGGGTCTGTTCAACCAAGGCCCAAGGGACAGGACAAGAGGAAATGGGCTCCAGTTGTGGCCAGGGCAGTTGAGATGGGATGTGAGGAAGAATTTCTTTGCTGCAAGGGTTCTGAGGCATTGGAAGGGGTTGCCCAGGGCAGTGGTGGAGTCCCCATCCCTGGAGGGATTTCAGAGTGGTGTAGACACAGTGCTGAGGGACATGGGTTAGTCGGGGACTTGTCAGTGTTGGGTTCATGGTTGGACTCGATGATTTTAAAGGTCTTTTCCAACCACTACAATTCTGTGATACAATTCTGTGATTCTCCTTCCCCTCTCCCTCCTCCTTTTACCTTCACCCTCTGCCTTTTACATTACTACTCATAATGTATGTTCAGGTGATCTCTGTGCTGTCTGTCACTGGCCTCGTGGTGCCAGAGAAGGGAACTGCCTGTTGGCTCTGCAGTAAACAACCAGCTCTGCTTTCGTTTGTGCCCTTACTAATAGTTTTTAGGGCATTGCAATGGCAGTTTTGTGGGTTTGCTTGAAGGGGAAGGTTCTTTGCTTCACTGAGAGATTGAGCTTTAAGACTTATAAAAGTATTTTGGAACTCAGATGACAATACAGGACTTGCTACCCTCTCTTTCTAGACATTCATAACATTTAAAAAAATACTTTATGGACCAATATCTCCCAAGTTCGATCTCAGTTTTCAAAACCCAATTTCAGAAATACTCCTCCATTTATTGATTATATTAAGATTTTCACATTACAGTCTTTTAATTTAGTAAAACTTTGCACAAATAAATGCAAATTAATTGGATAGTTGCTGACAGCATCTGCTGCCACATTGACAGTATCTCTCATTCCAGGATTATGAACTCCTATAGTAAGTTATTTAAGCAACATTGTCCCTGACTAGAAAATCAGGATTGCTGGACAAGTCTCGGTTAGCAGTTCTGAGACCCTGTATCCCATTTCTGTAAGTGACAACCAACCTGCTGGTGTTTGGTATCAGTTAAAATTGTTAAGTGGGAGGCTCAGGCTTGTCAGTGGTATTAAAGAGTTAAGAACACTGCAGGAGCTTGGTTTCTCCAGAAGACTGCACTAGGAAATCTAATTTTGGGTCTAAAAAAATAATAATTCCTTAGGCTGTGAATAGTATTTCTGGAAATCAGTGCAATGTAAATATAATCACTGTCATTTCACATCACAGTTGTACCATATGGTGGTGGTTTTCTATAGTTATCACGGCACAAACCACTGATCTGATAAGCACTGGTTTTCAGTTAAATAAAGAGAATATATTAGAGTAGGTCTTTTTAATACATGCATCTAACAGAGCATTTATGTATTTATTTTATGAGACTTCGGTGCTCCACATTTTATGTTGGGAACAGTCACCCTCCCTCAGTTTCTGACAGTCTTTGTGTTAGC
>NW_010296548.1:21426-23600 GCF_000700745.2 Antrostomus carolinensis | reverse complement strand
GAAGAGCTTCGAGGGGTTTAGAAGAGCTCAAGGTTGCCAATAGTTGTTCATTCAAGGAATAAAATTATGGGTGCATCTTCTGTTGCTTCACTTGTACAGTTTGTGGGGTAGTTGGGAAAGATCCATACACAACTACTCCCTCTTTGCTGTCCAGTGGCAGGATGTGCCTCAGGGGTAAAATATTTGAGACTTTCCGACAATGGGTTCTTGTGGCTGGGTTGGCTTGGCATCACTCTTCTGGTATTTGAATTGATGATGTTTGAAGGCTGACTGGAAAATACAGCGAGTTTACAATTACATTTCAATCTTATCATTTAGACAAACTGTTTAGGGAAATCTGAAGTTTTAGTGAGAGAGAGAGAGGATTCCACTTAAACGGGTAGATAATCTTGATGAGATAAACTCATTAATATATTTTTTGTGAAGAAACAGGAATTTCACACCAAAATTTCAGATACAGGAAGATTTTTTTATGACTTGTTTG
This sequence comes from Antrostomus carolinensis, assembly GCF_000700745.2. NCBI lineage: Eukaryota > Metazoa > Chordata > Aves > Caprimulgiformes > Caprimulgidae > Antrostomus > Antrostomus carolinensis. The sequence continues at coordinate 23,116 of NW_010296548.1, read as the reverse complement.
AACTCAGTCAGAATACTGTGATTTTCCAAGATGAGTTGTGTAACCATCCTTACTGATATTCTATTGATTAGATGCAGCTTTTTCTATACTAAATTAGTCCTTTTTGTTTGGGCTGTTTTACCTGCACTGGCAATTGTCTAGAAGACACACATGTCCCTTCACCTCATCTCCATTCAAAATGTACTAACTTCATACGTGATGCTTATCTCTTCCTATATTTTTTGGCATTAGTCCCCTGGGAACACTTACCACACTGACCAGTTTCACACTATAACTATAAAGTAAGACTTTATTTGTGGTTACCTCTCTTTGGATAAAAAAATTAATGAACCTGGGACTTTTAAACACTGTCTTGTATAAAAAGCAATTCACGTATTGATAATCAGTAGAAAGGTAGTGGCAGACAACTGAAAAGCATTTTACCAGTTTCAGTATTGGTTTTAATATGAGTAAGATCTGTAACTGGTGAGGTGATAGATGATGCAAGGTGTGTTCCAAAAACGTGTCAGGAGAAGGTCAGGTCAGAGATATCAGGTGACTAATTGGTTTCATAAACTAAATATGTAGAAGGTTTCAAGTAGATTATGGATTAACAGTTGTATGACTCAATATGTCTGTAATGTGTTCTTTACTTGAATGAGGAATGGTGGAAAGAATTGTGCACCTAAAAATATTTAATGAAAATTAATGATCTATAAGATAGAACATATTGCATGTTTGGGATTTTACTGTGTTATCAGGGGAGTAACATAATCAGTGCTTTTTTTGCTTGAATAGGGAAAAATACATGGTCTGCAACAGAGAATTTTAATCCGCTCCATCTTAAAAAATTATAATGAAAAATTAAGTCTTAACTGTGCAGAATGAACCTCAGCTTCAGTAAATAGAGAGCTGTTGATGAACAGTGGTCTCAGGTATTTTTAAGCTTATGCACTAAAATACCTCTCAGTCTACAGATTTTTTTCTCATCCACTGCATTAAGCTCCTTGGAATTCTGAAAATAATTTCCCTTTTTGAATCAATCTGATTGAGCCTGGTCCAGTGCACCATATCTCAGGCTAATTAATAGGTAATACATGGGAAAAGAGAAGTTTCATTGAATCCTAGAACGCTGTGAGCTGGAAGGGACCCACAAGGACCATGGAGTCCAACTCCTGTCCCTGCACAGGACAAGCCCAACATTCACACCATGTCCCTGAGGGCACATGGTGGCCAAATGCTGCTGGAATCTTGTCAGGCTTGGTGCCATGAGCACCTCCCTGGGGAGCCTGTGCCAGTGCTCCACCACCCTCTGCCTCAAGAACCTTTTCCTCATGGCCAACCTCACCCTCCCCTGGCACATCTTCCTGCCATTTCCCCCAGTCCTATTGCAGCTGAAAATCTAAGGTATATGCTGTCAATTAGGACGAGTTTCTTGATACTAACCCTTCACTAATTTACCCACTAAGTTGTGGAAATTGATAGGATAGTATATCAGGTTTATCAAGAGGAGTTACAGATTTATGAAATTAGGTATCAGTTACTTATGATAGCTTCTGCAAATGGGCAGCTGCTGATGGCTGCAGACTCCCCTCAGCTCTGTTAAATTAATGGTATTCTGTCCTAAACAATCTAAATCTTAAAAAAAATTACTGTTCATGTTTTGTTGCTGAATAAATTGTCCATTTTACTCCTTAACAAGTACATATTG
>NW_010296548.1:12147-21406 GCF_000700745.2 Antrostomus carolinensis | reverse complement strand
TACACCCCTTTTCTAAGATGAAAAAATATTCATGACCACAGAAAAGGTGTGTAGTCTTTCCCCAGGGGTAATGTTTTTGCCACTTGACATTTGTGAATGTGTGTAAGGAGGGGACGGAGAATTTTCTACTTGGGAAGCTGTGAGGAGTCTGTTACCAGCTGCCAACTCTGAAAGATAAAGATGAGAAGGGTGATACTGATGGAGATGCTGCTTCCAGTCCCTCCCTTGAGTGGGGGTCTGCAGATGATGCTGTCAGATGCAAGGTGGTGATTTTGACAGGTCATCTTTAGGGCCGTTGTGTTCTGCTGAGTTTGAGTCTTTTCATGCTCTCAGGGATTAGTCCAAGATTGTACATAAAGACAAAATAAGTCTCCAACTCAGTTATCAAAAGATTGCTGTCTGATTATTCTTGGCGTAGTCAAACATTGATCATGTGGATTTAAGATCAATGAGGTGGTCAAGCACCCTTAGTTTCAAATTTGAGTAAATTTACCTTTGCAATAACATGTTGCACAGTTTTAGATTGTCAGTGTTCTAGGTGAGTATTAGTCTCTCAAATTCCATAAAGCTTTAGTCTCCAAATACATATATGAAACTGATCACAGTACGGGTGCCTGGGGGAAGTCTTTTATCTGGAGTGCAGCCCTGGTTCAGGGGTAGCCATTTTATTAGTTATTTAGTTTATTATTGTTCTCTTTGAGCACAACTTTACAGTCACAGAACTTAGTCCTTTGTTCTCTTTCTTTCTGTTTACCACCAATTCCTGTCTGTTTTAGTGTGAATACAAATATTTCCTGTAGCTGAGTCAATGAAAAACAAAGGGAACTCTCACAGCTGACTCCAGCCAACTTCTTCTTAGGGTCTGAACAACCTAGGTATCCCTGGTTTTTACAATGGATTTTTATTTGAGGTGGGAACTTAACTGTTTAGAGATTCATTTTCACTGTTGTACCACACTTAATCCTTTTAATAGTTTAAGAAATGACTCTTCTCGCTTTTTTCACATTAATCTGAAACGTAACTGTCATTTCTAATACCAAGCCAGCGTGCCCTCCATCTCCAAAACACTAGTAGATATAAACTTGGCTTCACCTCTTTTATTACAGCTAGCAACCCAAACTTCTGCCAACTGCTGACATTAACAGTGTTGAAAAAATAATAAAAGCAATATAGTGATCCTTCAGAACACACACATACATAAGTTGTTTAAAACTTGGAATGCTGCATGAGTTTATTTGCTCTGTGGAAGTCATAAGTGCTGTACCTTCTCATTCTGGGGGTTTTTTCCTTCCTTTTTTTTAAAAAAAAGGGAAATATATTTATTTATACACATAGATCTTCATTTTGTGCACCTTTCAGGTCTATTCCATATCTCAGAGAGAGACAGGCAATATATCTTTGTGTTCTTCTCGACTGGAAAAAGAAGGATCCACAGATTTGGTGGGAAGGATCCACAGATTGGGAAGTCAGACCAAGACTAGTTCCTTATTCTCCATCTCTATCCTTTTCATCACTATCAAATGATGAAAAGATTTCTTGATGTTTCTTCCTCCTCCCTTGCACCCTCTCCTGATTACCAGAACTAGCTAGTCCTTCTCCATTGTCAGCCAGCAGTCCTTTTTATGATACAAAGAGGGCTTAAAAAATATGAAAACTTCCTTGTTTCCTCCTAGGTCTTCTAATTGCAAATAAATCAGTTAAGATTGCCCCTGTCCTTCTAGTCATCTCTGTTCTCTTCAGATAGATGAATTGCTCAGGAACATGGTTTAGAGGTGGAATTGACAGTGTTGGGTTTATGGTTGGACTCAATGATCTTAAATGTCTTTTCCAACCACTACAATTCTATGATTCTGCTCCTTTCTCTGCTTTGTCAGGGCTCTTTAACATTGAGCATCACCTGTCTAAGTTTAATGACTTTGCAGTAAAAGGCTTTTTAAGTTAAAAACATGGGAGGCATGACTGGCTTTTTCACAAACCTTTTTCTTTTGGTCATTCTCTAGCAGAGACAGAATTTTCTAAGATTTTTTTCTTAAGCTTTGCTTTATGGTGCCCATTAGGTGAGTCTCTACTCATATGTATTGGCATAATATCTTGTAAAGAACAGAAAGACAATGGATTAGGAATGGAGCAGGCAATGACAGGAATACTGTCTGAAATGCAGACACCTTAGAGAAATTCAGCTGACTGAACTGGCACATAGAATCCCAGACTGGTTTGGGTGGGAAGGGACCTTAAAGCTCATCCAGTCCCAACCCCCCTGCCAGCAGCAGGGACACCTTCCACTAGACCAGGTTGCTCAAAGCCTCATCCAACCTGGCCGAGAACACTTCCAGGGAGGAGCAGCCACAGCTTCTCTGGCCAACCTGGGCCAGTGTCTCACCACCCTGTGGGTGAAAAATTTCCTCTTACATCTCTACATATTGTGTGCTGTGAATTTTGTAGAAAGGAACAGAACTTCTTTCCTTGGTAAGAATAATTTAATTTTGACACAAATACAGTAGAAAATTGAATGTTTTTCCATCTTTCCAGCTAGTACTGTTGTCTAAGCTTTGATGCAGGCTAAATAAGAAAAATCAACTTTTGCAGGAAGAAAAGCAAAAAAGAAGTGTTGGTTTATTGTGATTCTCTTTGCTTGTGTACTACATGCAAGAGCAGGACGGATGGACAGGAATCATCTATCCCACTCTGTCCTGCACATGTGCATCTGTGTGCTCGGGCAGGAATCCTGCCTCTGTGGCCCCAGCACGGGGACAGTGTAGATGGACAGGAATCTGGTGTCTGCAGACCACACGCGCCGATAGCGCGGACAGACAGGAATGTAATGTCTCTGTGTTTGTATGGATCTTACAAGGCAGGGCTCTTCTAAATGGATGTCAACCTTAATCATTGGCCATACAGAGAAAATTCTTTAATTTCATTTGGAGTAGCAAAGCTCTGTTGGTTGTCAAAGGAAATGCCCTTTCAACCCTTCCCTCCAGCAGTTATCGTGGAAGGTTTTGCCTAGATTCAAAGATGAAAGAGAGGCAGCAAAAGAATAATCGTGGTTTTCTTTTTCTTTTATATGCAGCAGCTTTTAAAATTAATTTCAGAACAAGCATAAATAGTCTTGAGGTTTTGGTGGGTTGTTGTGTTTTTTTGGGTTTTTTTTAAAGTTGCTATCAACACTGTTTATATCATGTAGACACAGACACATTTGTGTATACACCCAGAGCTGGGTTCTGGGCAGTTACAGACAGTCTGTGTTGAGATGATACTGAGCAGTTCACATCACTTTAGCATCTAGGAATTTGTATCTGTACATAACTACTTTTTTTTTTGCCAAGAACAGCATATATAATAAAGAGGGGGATGCTGTTCACAGGTTTTTGAAGCTGCAGGCAAATGCAGTTGAGTGGTGAGTCATATAACAATAAAAATAAGTAAGACTAAAGGAGCTGTGGTAAAAACAATGGTATGTATCTTCCAAAAATAAAAATACCTGGATAAAGGAATGCTTTTACTATAATTATTGGAAAGACACAGCCAAAATAGACAAAGATTTGAAAACTTCTCAATGACATCGACTAGGAAAGGTGTATGTAGATATACACGAGCAGATGGCCTACAAATTACTTTGTTGAAGTAGGAGATCATGGATAAGTTTTAAGATTTTGCAGTAGGATGCATCTTGTATATAAGTTCCTAGATGAGATTTTGCCAATCAGCTTTCATAGGTATCACTGGGCTGAGAAACTCTCTGATTTCAGACTAGGAGTAAGAGTAAGAGACAAAAGCAGAGTGCCTAAGGCAGTTGTGAAGTTGCACATGTACCAGTGAATTTCTTTTGGAAAGGAGAAGCAAATGGAATAACAAAGGAAAGAGGGACAGAGTAAGATAGACAAGAGTAAGACAAGCAGGGTGTGGAGTGAAGCTGAAGTGAAAAGGGAAGGAGAAATTTCAAGTAATTAGTCAAAACATAAGGAGTCCCATCAGCTATGTCAAACAAAGCTTCTTCTGGATTTGATAGAAATCCTTGCCTGGTCTGCGAGGCACAATGTAGGGAATTCAGGGGTTTTTGCCTTCAGCTATTTATAGATTTTGTAAGACTAACCTTATCTCTGGTGCTTAACGTTGGTGCTTAGATCGCACAAGTTTAAATTAATCACAGGATTCTCACAACGTTGGAATGCATTTCCCACCTGAGCATAACCTGAGACATCTTTTACATTTGGCTTTGTGAAACACATGTATCACCAACTAATCTTAAGTTTCTATGAGTGTTTATGCTCTGAAGTACATTTCAGCTTGTTTTTCTCATTGCTTTTCTGTCTTTGTTTTTCTCTCGATTGATAAAATGTAAGATTACATTTTTAGCTTGGACCCACAAACACACAGTGAGAGGGGAAAAATGAGCAAAAGGAGAAGTACAATCAAGAGTTTTCAATAATTTGAGGAATGAGGACCATAAGAAGAACTGGTGTTGCCTTTCACAATCTTATAGAAGTAGCATTTCACTTAGTTCAAGTGAGTTGTCCTTTGTGGTATGTTGCAAAGTAGCTTCAAGAGACCGAATAAACTGTATATGTTAAACATTCAGCAGACACATGAGGTAAACATGAGCAGCTTCCTCCTGTTCGCTTGAGAATTTATAGCAATTCAGCCTCCCAGGATATTAAAGGCAGGTATCAGAAAACTCCCCTTCTGTCCAACATTTAACACAAGGAGGCTACATCCAAACTCTTACAACTGGAACAAAACGTGCTAGTTTGGACCAGTTTTTATCCTGAATTCTTCCAAAGAAGAGTTTAAATAACAGTTCTATCCATCTGCTTAGCTAAGCTGTAGTTCCCACCAAGTAACTTTTCAATTTATTGACCATTTTCAACTAAATTTGACAGAAGGAAAGAAGTCTCAAACTTCATGTAACTTAGAGGAACATAATTAACATCCACAGCTGGGTAGAGGTGCAAAAAGCCCAAAGTAGCGCTCCCACACAGGGAAAGGCAAGAAGAATTGAGCCGTGATATGTTTTGTTTGGCTGTAGCACACGCATATGGTTGGCCATTCAGAACATACATACTTTCAGACTGGTCCCAGCTGACTCTTGCCTGGAGACACCATGGGGGAGGTAGGCTGGAGAAAGAGATTCTGATAGGGTTGAAGGCCACGCTTAGAAGATGTAGGTTACAAATCTAAAGCACACAGATTTCATTAGCTGGCATAAAATGGGTAATAAAGTGGCCTCCTGTGTTCTTCAAGGCTGGGTAGCCATGCTGTCTGCAAAAGGAATCCGTTCTTAACTGATGAAAGAAGTAATGGAAGACAGCACAATAGATGGAGAGTGGATGTGGCAGGAAAATGTAGTTGCTGTTAAGTTAATTTAAATAAATGAGTCTTTTTTGCTTTCAGGGCATGTGGCAGCAAAGGATACTGATCTTTTATTCTATGGCAGGAAATTCTGCAGTAGGGTCCTTCTTCTCTGCCGTGGTGTGGAACCAGGGGCAGACTTGCTCTAACAAAACACACCATAGGGCAGGCAGGTCACACAAAACTCCTCACCTGCTTATTTTCCACCTGGAGTATAGAGGCTTTTATATGCTCACTACTGGAAGGTGAATATATTCATTTCTCTTATCTTCAGAATGAAAAGGGCAGCTCGTTTTACTTCTGTTGCTGTCTCCAGATCAAATTCAGTAAATATTTTTTTCAGTTTTGTGTAGTGTGAGGGATCCGGGATTCTCTGAGGCTTTTGTCACAGGATACCATTTGTCCTTTTGATCTTGCCTGAAAAGTTTTTTTTATGCATGGGCTACCCAGTCAGTATAAATTAGGTTTAAAATATGGTGGTGCATGTTCTCAGCTCTTGCTCAAACATCTTTGAGGTACAGGAAAGCACACCTTTGAGTCATAGAATCATTGACTGGTTTGGGTTGGAAGGGACCTTAAAGATCATAATCAGTTCAAAGTTTGTTATTTAAATCCATCCACATATATGTACATATGTCAGACCTCAGAGGGGACTCTCTATCTACATGACCTGCCTCCTTTACTTTAGTTCAAAGGGGTTTGAATATTAATTTTCCAGAATGAAGTTTCTCTGTAATGATCACATGTGGGGAGATGAACAGAAAAATTACATCATTAAACACAGAAATTAAGCAGGCTGATAAAGTCTTTCACTTTCTAATGTAACATTGTTGTACCATTGCCAACAGTCGATGGAGAAGCCTCTATCTCAGGTAGGATCTGAGATAAATCTTGCAGGCTTTGACAAAGCCCATGAGCTGCACGCTGCACGTGCTCTTTGTTGGGCTGACAAAAGCACAAGCTCCAGGATGTATAGAACTGTGGTAACCATAATGGTTTTCACAGAATCACAGAATGTTTGGGCTTGGAAGGGCCCATCCAGCCCAACCCCCCTGCCAAAGCAGGTTCCCTACGCCAGGTTGCACAGGAAAGTGTCCAGGTGGGTTTGAACATCTCTAGAGATGGAGACTCCACACCCTCTCTGGGCAGCCTGTCCCAGGGCTCCAGCACCCTCACAGGAAAGAAGTTTTTCCTCATGTTTAAGTGGATCCTCCATTTAATCTCCAGTTTCTCCATTTTATTTCTATGTTATTAGTGGTGAGAAAGTTTCTAAGTTGTTTCATTTGAATGTGTGTGCTTCCAGTGAAACATTCAACTCAGATTGAAATGGGATGACTCCTTGAACTCGCTCCACCACACATCCATTTGTCACCAGTACAGTCATTATATTAATGTTTACTTAATGTGGGGCTTTTTTCAACTCTACATGAAAGGATTAATGAAGCTTGGTTAGACTGGTCAGCAAAGCCAGAAATTATACTGCTCAAATATTTTACAAAAAATGAGGAAGTAGGCACTGATGTCACGGTTTCCACTGTGTTGCGTGGTAGAAAAAGAGATTGTTTGGTGGAGCAGGTTTGCTGACGACACCAAGCTGAGTGGTGTGGTTGATGCAGTAGATGGAAGGGATGCCATCCAGAGGGACCTGGACAGGCTTGAAAAGTGGACCCACAAGAACCTAATGAGGTTCAACAAGGCCAAGTACAAGGTTGTGCACTTGGGTTGAGGCAATCCCAGGGATGTGCACAGGCTGGGAGGAGCTCATGGAGAGCAGCCCTGAGGAGAAGGATTTGGGGGTGCTGGTGGATGAGAAGCTTGACCTGAGCCAGCAGTGTGTGACTGCAGCCCAAAGGCCAACTGTGTCCTGGGCTGCATCAACAGAGGGGTGGGCAGCAGGGACAGGGAGGGGATTGTCCCCCTCTGCTCTGCCCTTGGGAAGCCTCAGCTGGAGTTTTGTGTCCAGACCTGGAGCCCCCAGCACGAGGAAGGTGTGGAGCTGTTGGAGCGGGTCCAGAGGAGAGCCAGGAAGATGGTCAGAGGGCTGGAGCACCTCTCTGCTGGAGAAAGGTTGAGGGAGATGGGCTTGTTGAGCTTGGAGAAGAGAAGGCTCCAGGGAGACCTCATTGCATCCTTCCAGTGGGGTGGAGTTTGAAGGGAGCTTGAAGGGAGCTTAGAAACAGGAGGGAGGCAAGGAATAAGGTTATGAAATCTGTCCAGAAAAAAAAATCTTCTGGAAAAAAATGGAGAAAATCAAGAAAAAATCAAGTTGTGGAGTTTTGTCCTGTTATTTTTCAATCTAACATTTTATCTGCACGTGCCTGAAGAAGGTACCCATAATGGCACATGGTCTTTTTTGTGCAAAATTTGGATCTGTCCTTCAGTTCTTCTCATTACGAGTTGTACTTACAAGTTCTGGAGGTTTTAGACAAAAGCGCTTCTGACACAACCGATTTGTCTGCACTGCTCGTTTATTTCCTCACAGGACACAGTGGTCAAACCGCTTTGTTGTTCAGACTTTGTACAGTGATGTAGAAATGTTTGCCCTAGGATCTGAGCCATAACCTCCCAAGGTGGGAGAGGATTGTATAATAGCACCATGACAAAACGATTCAGGACTGCAGGATGTTGGAGTGGTTCCCCACAGGAAAGTCAACGGTTTGTTTTTCAATCATTACAACAGCCGTATGCTCTAGAAATTTCCATCCTTCTGAGCATTTGTGTTTGGAGGGAAGCAGTAGGAGAGAAACTGAGTTCATGTATTTCTAGTTATTTTTAAAATCTGCATTTAGAAGTTCATCAATTAGTATTCCAGTCCTAAGCAGAAGCTTTTTATTTCCGTGGTTGATGTAGAGAATTAAAAAAATATTATTATATTATATATTTACAACACTGCTTAGAATTTTAATGTTGTGAAATAATTTATGGTGGTATCCATCAGATAATAAACTGCTTTTCTTCCTTCTCTTCCTTAACTTAAACTATCTTAACTTAAAATATTAGGCAGAATATATCTTAGAATATATCTTAAAATATTAGGCAAATATCTTAAAATATTAGGCAAAAAAATCTTAACTTAAATAACAACTTAAATATCTTAAACTTAACTTAAATACAAACTTAAATATCTTAACTTAAATAACTTAAATATCTTAAATATCTTAACTTAAAATATTAGGCAAAAATCTTAACTTAAAAAATCTGAACTTAAAATAGTTCCTGTAGTGAAATGACAGTACTGATGTTTGGTGTTTTCTTGCCAAGACTTGTATATCACAAACATGCCCTCTTAGATTAACAACAGAAGCAGTGGAAGATCAGGTTGGATTAAGTAGGGAACACAGAAAATATCCTTCTCAGTGAAGTGATCCTCTATTATTGTCACTATCGGGATGCTGCAGAGATTGTTCAGGGTTAAAATGTTCCAAGGCCTGGAGTGGAGTTAAGCAGCAAGTCATATTTAGCAACTTGGAGGAGTTTTGGAACTTAGCTCCCTCTTCTTTTTAAAACTCCCGCCTCGGTAGCTGTGAAATGATCTGAAGATGAGTCCCTTCCAGCTCACAACGATCTATGATTCTATGATATTTAGGGTTGGAGTGGACCTCTGCTTCCAACCACCTGCTGAGAACATCTCTAAGTCGAGCAGCTTGCTCAAGGCTTTGTCCAGTTGTGTTTTCAGTGTCTGTAAGGATGGAAATGCTGCAGCCTCTTCATCAGCCTCGTCACAAAAAGAATTTTCCTGATCTCTGACAAAAATTTTCTGTGTTCCAATTTACATAGAATCACAGAATCGTAGTGATTGGAAAAGACCTTGAAGATCACAGAGTCCAACCATAAACCCAACACTGCCAATTCCAACTCTAACCCATGTCCCTCAGCACCTCGTCTGCCCGTCTGTTAAATCCCACCAGGGAAG
>NW_010296548.1:6270-11820 GCF_000700745.2 Antrostomus carolinensis | reverse complement strand
GGCTTCATCATCTCTATTTCCTTCTAATTAAATAAACCTCCTCTTTTTCAGGCTAAACCAGCCCAATTCTCTCAGCCTCTTCTCATATCTCCTGCCTCTCTCTAAGAAGAGCTTTTCTAAGTTCACGTGCTGTACTAACATTCTGCTAAACTTCTGCTCTTTAATAGATTTTTTTTTTTCACATCCGTACTGAAAGTCATGTCAGAAGTTATTATTTATTATCAAACCCCACCATTTCCAAAGAAATCTGAAATCATTTAACATCAGTAGCTCTCATTGCAAAGAAGGAATTGTTGAAGAGCCAACCTGAAATATAATAAAATAATAAATATGGAGAAAGCGCCTTTACAATAAACTGATTGTTTAAATATTAATGTAGCATGTTTCAAGTAGTGATTTATGAATGATGAGTCAGACTTGGAATTCAAAACTTGTTTGACAAAACAGAGCAAACAATATAAAGATTTTGTATGATTAAATCGCTGGTTGCTTAAGCTCAATTTACTATTAGCTTTTGTTAAATTAATCCAAGATAAAATCAAATCCAGATTCCAACCCTGGGCCTTCTCTGTAACGATCTGAGTACAGTCAAGTAGACTCTGCATTCTTTAGCCTTGAGATGCTTATTAAAATCAGTGTTTTGAGTGAGAAGCCATGCAGTTACGAAGGGATTGAATCAACAGCTGGCATTTTTACAGGGAGCTTTGAGCTTTCATTTAAGACATTGAATTTAGTGCATCTCTGAAGATGTAATGTGTCTAGCTATAGATAACGTTCTCCATATCATATCTAACGTAGGCCTGGCTAGTCTATTTATTTTTTGGAACACAAGATTTTCATAAAGTTTTCATAAAGTTCAAGATGAGGCTTTGCCTACCTTGTTTTGTCATATTTTGATTTGGGTTCATGAAAGGCAGGTCCTGCTTGACCAACCTGATCTGCTTCTATAACAGGGTGACCTGCCTAGAGGATGAGGGAAAGGCTGTGGATGTTGTCTACCCAGACTTCAGTAAAGCCTTCGACACGATCTCCCGCAGCTTTGTGGAGAAGCTGGCAGCTGATGGCTTGGACGGGTGCACTCTTCACTGGGTTAAAAACTGGCTGGATGGCTGGGCCCAGAGAGTGGTGGGGAATGGAGTTAAATCCAGCTGTGGTCACCAGTGGTGTTCCCCAGGGTTTATCTTTATTGATGATCTGGATGACACAATGCTGGGAGGAAGTGTTGATCTGTCTGAGGGTAGGAAGGTTCTACAGAAGGATCTGGACAGACTGGATCAGGAAGGTTCTACAGAAGGATCTGGACAGGCTGGGGCAGTGAGCTGAGGCCAGTTGTATGAGGTTCCACAAGGCCAAGTGCTGGGTCCTGCACTTGGGTCACAACAACTTCATGCAATGTCACAGGCTTGGGGAGGAGTGGGGGGAGAGCACAGCAGAGAGGGACCTGGGGGTGTTGGTGGACAGCGGCTGAACATGAGTCAGCAGGGTGGCCAAGAAGGGACAACAGCATCCTGGTCTGGATCAGCACCAGTGTGGCCAGTAGGACCAGGGAAGTTCTCTTCCCCCTGTCCTGTTTTATCTATCAGTTGAAAACTGGGTGGACTTCTTAAGTAATAAGCTATTTTCAACTTGTTTACTTCTCTTTTTTTTTTAACTGATTTTTTTTCACTGCCTTAGACACATCTAACTGATGTTTTCATTGCATTCTTCTCCAAATTGGTGTTTGAACCTTAATTCCAAGGTTCTATAAGAAGAAATTCGTTTCTTTGTAGACAGAATTACAGCACAAGGTTTAATAGGTACAAGTCAGATGAACCAATTAATTGCCGAACTAACTTAGTGAAGTGGTTGGAATGTGTCTCCCAGTTCTTACCAGTTCTCCACAGTAATACCTACTAATGTTTTGTGCACATCTTTTTTTCCATGATTTTGGATATACAGGATAACATCAATACCTTGTTCCCTTTAGTCCCTATGATCTCATTAGAAAATAGACTGAGATTCTTCTTTTTTTTCTTTTTTAATAGACTCAGAACCGTATGAAGCTGATGGCTGACAACTATGAGGATGACCACCTCAAATCCTCATCCCATTCCAATCAAACCAACCACAAGCCCTCCCCTGACCAGGTAATGTGTCTCTATGTTTTTTTCTTTTAAAGTAATTCATACTATGGGGGCTGATTATTTTGAGTTGTATGTAATTTTCTCTGACATACTTGCAATAATTTGGAACAAAAATGATGATCTTCAGAGGTCCCTTCCAACCCCTACCTTGGAATAAAAATAGCATTCCAGAGTGCATTTATAAACTAGAAATGGATGGTGCTGTTGTGTTGGCTTCATTGAAAACCCCTAAAATGGGAACAAACATTTTGTTTCTGGTACTGAGCTGTTAATTTAGTGGGTGGAGGAGAGAGGGAAGACAATGAAAGTGAAGAAAAAACCATAATTCTCTTAAAATGCAAGGCCAGAGTCCTGTCTGGCATATGCAGACTTCAGGAACTCAGGTTTACTGCTTGAGTGTGTGGAGTGTCCAGGACTGTTTCTTGTCTCCAGTAGCAGGAAATCATGTTCCAGGATCAGCTTTCTGATCTATGGATCGCATCCCAGCGGTTCCCTTCGTTTCCCTGGAGGAAATCCCGGCCTTTGTGCCAAATGAGCACAGACTGCTCCCTCACAAACTCCACGGGCCACGAACTGAAGGAAAATCAATTTACCATCTCCAAGGCAGTGAGGAGCCTCCCGTGTCATTAACAAAGCGCAGCCGTGTGCTTGATAGCTATCAAAGAGATTACCCGTCCCTTGGGTAGCGCAGAAAATGCCAACAGAATTGCATATCCTCTGTTGTAATCTCAGCCATCCCAATTTAATTAAAACATTAGCAATCGTTAATCACTGCCTTGACAAAGTGAAGGAATGTTTGGCGCTCCTCTTTGCCCTCTGGCTCATTGAGAAATGGTTGAGATCTGAAGGAAAGCATCTCACTCTGGACCTTTCAGCACCAACCTGGTGATACGCAGAAATGATGAGTGAGGTACAAGAGGAAAAAGGCAAAAAAACCAATTACGTGTTCGCCTCGCAAAAATAGATCTTTAAAAATCTCTTTTTGTGTCTGTATCAGAAGACAATAAGGGGTATAAACAAAGGAACGAACAGAAAAATTCTCATTTTCAAAGCAACTTCCTTTGCATCTTGTTTTAATACCCTCCTCCAGACAATAAATAAAGAACTGTAAATTGACTGGCTTGAATTTTCTGCAATGTGTTTGGAAAATGTCGGTCTTACCTTCTTTGAGAGAGTGCAGTTGTTAATACTGCAGATTAAATGGCTTTCCTAATCTTAATTTGGAGGAAATGTTAGAATATCTGTTGTTTCTACACTGCACGTCTATGGAGACAGGAGACCATTTTTAGAATGTAACTGTAGTACGTGCTTGCAAATGAATTTAGCATATGAATTTGAATGCAGCATAGCATTCAAATGGAAAGATAAAATGTAAAGAAAAGATAAAAATTAAACATTTAAAGAAATCCTTGCAAAGACCTTGCAGGGGAGGGCAAAGATATGGCTGTACCTCAAGGTGGCTTAGAATATTGATTAAAGAATTAAAAACGCTTTGTACTACTATTTGTACTTAACGTATGTGCTTTAAATACTAACCAACTGTTTATTTCGTTCCCATGCTGCTCGGGGGCTTTTCTCCCACGGCCACCTCTGCACCGCTAGGATGAGGAGGAGGGTATTTGGGCATAACCAGTCAGATGCTCTTAGTTCAGCCATTTTGTTCAGAACGGTGAGAATCAGCTTTTCTTACCAATAGAAACATTTCCAACGGTCGCTCTCACATTCTCGCTCTCACGTGTGCTTTGTGAAACATGGTTGTGCTCCTTCTCCCTTGCTTGCATAGTCTCTGCATGAAGGTGTTTCTCCTGTGTTTATGTCTACTTTGTGATTTTCTTCTTATCATCACGTCATTCCTTCATGATGTTGTGAGGAGAACTTTCCAGGGCGTGTAATTGAGTTTCTCTGCAAAGCAAACTCTTTTAACGCGTATGAGAGAACAGGAAATGTCCCTCGTATCATTTATCATTGACTTCATGGAGGAAATGTTTTCAGTCGGATTGTTTTTCAAAGCAGTTTGCGCTGTAGCCAAATCTCTGTATGCTTTTTCGATTCTGGTTAGTAAAGAATTTACTCAGAGATAATGTTCCTCCTGAAGATAATGTTCCTCCTGAAGGTTTTAAGCATGTTGAGATCTGCTGCTGAGATTGCTGCCATGCATGCTGACCTAACTAGTCACGGGTATTTATCAGCTCAGAATAGATGATTCTTCATATAGACTAGGAATATAAATTTTCTGTAAATTTGAAGGCAAAGAGGAATATCCCCTTAACCGTCCCCTCTCCCTTCCATCTCTCTCCTTCTTTCAAAACAACGGAGGAGAAATTGATAGCTGTTTGTCATTTAAAACACATTTTGTTTCTTTATGTCTGCATCCATTATTTTCTCTTTTCTGCTGTCAAACTTTCTCTACAACAACCCTCATTTCCAGAAGAGAAGGCAGGACACAGGACAGAGCCCTTCTCCTCACACCTGTTCTCTAGCAAAGAAAAACATCCTTTACTGACCGGGAGCTTTGATATGGAGCTACAAAAGTCAACTATCAATTATTAGGCTACAGTACATAGGATTTAATTTATGCCTTGTAGTATCAGTTTTAAAGCAGAATAAATTTAAGTACTTGAAGTTTTTTAAAGGATTGAGATGTGATGACAATATCTTAAAAATTTAAATGAAATTTTTTGCTTTCTTCACTTATCCTTTTAAGAAAAAATATTTCGCATGAGTTTCTTCACAGTTTTTCTCAGAATTGGATTTTTTACGTATCAATTATTTGAAAGAAAACTCTTCTGAAAATTTCTGCGGAAATTTTGGACCCTTGCATTTCTGAAAATTATTACTTTATATTAGATTTGTAAAACAGTCATGAAAGAATAAGCTACTCTATCATTTCTTCACACTTGATCAGTTAACTGCATACTTACATGTCTGTCAGACTCTATAGATCAGATCCCTCTTTTCAAGTCAACCATCTGAAAAATTTAATCCAACTGTGGCAGTGTCAAACTTGAATTTTATGCCCTGGGGTTGGAACTGAGAAAATCTCTTCAGTGGAAAAATTGATGAAGTGCTTCGTTAATTTGCACTGGCTGTCGATTTCACATTCTTCTTGAATCACCGCTCTTGCAATGGTTGTGTGTTAGTATGTGATGTTAAAATTTTGGAGATAATGCTTGTAAAGATCTGCTGAAGCACAGCAATTAAACAGGAAAGATCAGGTAAGTCAGTGATGAAAAGGAGGAAGACACTCACTTTGAAGGTAGGAATTATTCTGATTTTCATTCGAGAGCAAACGTGGAGGTCGTGCAGAAAACACTGATAGAAAGATCTTTCTTCCTCTCCCATCTGCTGGTACATTTATGAATGCAACTGGGCTAGGAGTATGGTTTCTCTTAGTTTCCTGGATTAATGGGTGGTTTGCATTAAATAC
>NW_010296548.1:0-6240 GCF_000700745.2 Antrostomus carolinensis | reverse complement strand
GAAAGCATGTTACAGAATATCCTAGTCAAAATCTCGAGGCAGCCAGCATCCTTGCCTTACATGCATCTCATCTGAGAAACATGGCAGCCTCAAGATTGTCTTACATACAGCAACAGGGAAAATATAAAGGTGATTGATGACTCCCAAGCCAGTTATTCCCAACAAAGTACATGTTTTTACCATGATATTCCATGTACATTCAAAAAACCAGTCCTTCTTCTCTTTGTAAAAGCGAAGATTAGATAAGTCACAGAGCCCCTAACCTGCATGTGTTCAATGAAATGATATTACAATGATTTAAAAGTTACTGATAGCATAGGACTTGGCAATAACACTGGTTTTTTAAGTTCCTTTAAGTCTGAGGATTTAATCACCTCTAGTCAATACTGAAGATAAAATGGAGACCATCAAGATAGGTACAATAGCAAACTACATTATTTAATTTTTGTGGTTTGGGGTTTAAGGCTTTTCCCCTCCAGCATTCTGGAATTGACTGAATTCAGTATTTAAGGATGCCAGTTCTGTACAGGACAGCATTATCAGAGATGGCTCCCCTGAAATGGAGCACTGTTTCTAAACGTACACACCCTTCTTGTAGTTTCAGAGAATGGTCGTGTGCATTTCAGTTTACAGTTCAATGTAAATACCATCTTTCATCTTGAAATAATCTTTTCTAACCTTTTTCTCTAGGCTCATTTCCTTGCTGTCTGAATTTCTTATGACTTCTTTTATTCCCCAGATGGAGCTCTGTCCTCCTCAAGGAGGATATATCTAAGCATACTCCTGTGTGCTTTCTCATGAGGATTCCCCTTTGTCTTTCTCAAATGCTAAAATTGTCTGGTCAATGGCTTAATTAATTATTATTCACTTTTATCGAAAATAGTATGAATTTATAGTGTATGATATCTAACACATGCAAAAGGATGTGTATGTATTCGTGGGTATCTTCTTGGAAATATGTGCCATCTACGTGCTGTATGGACGAAAGAAGAAGCAAAGCTTCCATATGTAAACTTCTCAAACTGCTCAATTCATCTAGTTTTCTTGTGAAGCACAGCCAGGCTACCTATGATGTGAGAAAAGAGAAAAGGAGGCTGAGGGGAGACCTTCTGGTTCTGTCCAAGTCCCTTGGAGGAGGGTGGAGAGAGGTGGGGGTGGGTCTGTTCAACCAAGGACCAAGGGACAGGACAAGAGGAAATGGGCTCCAGTTGTGGCCAGGGCAGTTGAGATGGGATGTGAGGAAGAATTTCTTTGCTGAAAGGGTTCTGAGGCATTGGAAGGGGTTGCCCAGGGCAGTGGTGGAGTCCCCATCCCTGGAGGGATTGAAGAGTGGTGTAGACATAGTGCTGAGGGACATGGGTTAGTCATAGAGGACTGACTGGTCAGTGTTGGGTTCATGATTGGACTCCATGATCTTAAAGGTCTTTTCCAACCCAGGCAATTCTGGGATTCTGTGAAAGCGTGAGGTTGGTTCAGAAATCTGCTTGTGTCACCTCTGTCCATCAGAAGTGAGGAGGGCTGCTTTTGTTGAACAGGTGTAGCGGGCATAGGATCCCAAAAAAAATGTTGGGAGAGTAAAAGTCAAATCAAATTAAAGGACTTGGAGAAAAGCAAGGACAGAATAAAGGTGATGAGGGCAAGAACAGAAGAAGAGCAAAACTGAAACTCTGAGAACTGAGAGACTGATCCTGGTGTGTACTTACACATACTATATGTGTGTTTTTAAGTATGCACGCTGTGGTAGAGCACTCATCTCCCATGGCTCTAGCTTGCAGTAGGAGTTGGAGCCTAGTAGATGCTGTCCTAGACAAGCTTTTTGAACTTATTCCATGGAAGCATTTTCTATTAACAGTTGCCAACAAATCCTGAAGTCACGGATATGCCTGCTAAGGAGCAAAACATTTGGTTTTGCTGTGCTTGAATTCCAGGAAGAAAATCCGAACATTAATTTTACGCTTATTAGAGTAACAGTGGAATGGTCAAAGAGCTAACATTGAACAGGAGTCAGTGCATAAAAATGAGGATTTTTGAAGATGATTAAAATATTGACAAGTTCCTATTACCATGAAAATATTCCCAGTCAAAAAGCCCCTTATTGGTGACATTTTTCTTTAGTACTTGAGAGTGAGAAATTTTAACACAGAAGCAGTATTACAAGTTGACTGCTGAAGACACTACCATAATTTAACCTGTCTGTTAAGATTTCAGAGGTGACATCTGTGGGGGTAAGTCATAACAGGGGAATATTTGAATCATTTTTAAGAACTGAAAAAGTCAATTCAAGTAAATTTCATAGACTCCTTGTCAGAAACAGTATAAATGATAATTTGCAGCATCACCAGATTACCCGTGTGCATTGTGTACCAAAGGCTACATTTTTAACGCTGTAATTTGACTTTGCCAAGAGTTTTTCTGTAAGCAAAAAGTCATCTGAACCTAAGAAATGAAATGGAGGGAAAGTCATTAATATGAAGAATGTTTAATGAATTCAGTCTGAGTTTTTTAACTATGGTTTTTAATGGAGAGCTCATAATATTCTGAAGGAGATCTTTAATGAATATATTGTTTCTGAAAGCAGACTCATCCTAAACAGCCACTTGGGATTAATGAAGGGTAATGGAGCTTGAATGCCATTTCTGTATTCTGTTTATTGTGACAACGGTATTAAATGGATTGAAGTAAGAATGATAGGAACAGCTAAATCTCACAGAGAAGCTGATACTGGTAAAGGAATGCAAAACCCAGCTCAATGCTCAAGATTGTAAGCCATGTGTTTCTAACTTGTGTCTACAGAGCAATTTTGTCTCACCCCTAAAAATGCCCAGGATGAGCATTCACAATTTCCTTTTTGCTTATTTTGGAGGGGCTGTTTTATTTATTTCCACCTTCCAGCTAAAAAGAAATGCACAATGAGTGGACAGCTCGAGGAAAGTGGCAGAAGTAAGTGACAGGCAACAGGTTGTAGTCTGAAGAACTGGGAGTAAAAAGGCTAGAACTGGGAGTAAAAAGGATAGAACTGGGAGTAAAAGGGATAGAAATAATGACATTGAGGGAGATAGGGCAGGACAGCTTGGGACTTAATTTAACCTTTGCCACAGCTGTCAGACCCCATGAGCTTTTCATTGAGAACACTACAGAACTAAAAGTGTCTCTCGTTTGGGAAGTTTGAGAAGAATATTGGGGATTTTTCTACATTATTTGGTGCTTGGATTAATATACTGATCTCTTTTAGCAAAGTAAATATCTTATTCATAATGAGTTCTATTTTCAAGTTATTCCAAAGGCATTCATTCACTGCATAAATGTGTTCAAGGCCAGGCTGGATGAGGCTTTGAGCAACCTGGTCTAGTGGAAGGTGTCCCTGCTGCTGGCAGGGGGGTTGGAACTGGAGGAGCTTTAAAGTCCCTTCCAACCCAAACCAGTCTGGGATTCTATGATCTTCCTCTCCACATGAGATGCATTTTATGCTTGCAGCATCCAGAGAGCTGCTTGTCTTACTGTCACACTTCTTTTAGGTTCTCAGTATTGTCACTTATTACACTGTGACCTCATAAGCCTTTTAAATAAATTTATTTTCAGTATGGTCTTCTTAATTGTTAGATCATGCAGAATGGTCAGAAACACCATGCTTTCGTGCCTGACTCGTATTACAGTGTAATTTACTGGACACAGCACTAGACCATGATTCAGAAGATAAATTCTTTCCTGGCATCGTCTCCAACCACTCACTTGTTTTCTTTCTCCCTGTCTCAATTCTCTAATTAAAAAATGAGCTGAAGTTTTTGTAAAGTGGAAGTTCTGCTTGGGAAAAGTGCTGTATAAGTGCTAGGTAATATTATTACACAATATTCTAAAACAGTGCTGTTCCAGTGATACGATGGTGATTCTAATACCTCATTTTGAATTTGTTCCCAAACTTATGTTAGATTTGCATTTGACTCAATTTATTAATACTTCTTATTTTTCCTTCCAAGATCCTATTCCTTCTCCCAAAATAACCCATATATTAAACATTTCAAGGAGCTGCCACTCCAGCATGCTGAACAAAGCTCTTTAGACCGCTGCCTCTTCTTCATTTTCATCTTTTGTCCTCTGAAGGGTCATTTCTGCCCCTCTCTAAAAATCTACAAACTATCTATGTAGTGTGTAATAATCTGTTATAATACACATCTAATTCATATGTGTAAAAACACTGTGAAATGTGTCTTATGCTTGCCTTAGAGACATACCCTGTGCAGAATTTGAAGGCAGCTACGTGAAATAATCTTAATTTACTTCAACATTATCATTCGTCCAGGCTGAGAGATAAGATGCCACATTTGTTTTGTCATCCTAGTGACAGCCAGGGTTCCTCGCTCCCTACTTTCCAGATGGGCAACCCTTTAGTAAGAACCCTGATGTGATGCGCTCAAATAAGGTGATGTAACTAATTAATAATTACGAGGGCAGCACTTTGAATACAGTTGTCCCAGTTAATCACAGGACCTGCCTTCCATCCCTGCTTTTCTGGAGCCCTGCTTATGTGGGCGTCATCATTAATTATGAAACTAAAAGACTCCTGTGCCGTCAAGCTCAGGCAAGAAAACACAGAGAGTGCGTGGACTGACAATTACTGTTCTGAGGAAGTACAACTCAACATCCTGATTTAGCTATCATACAAGTATCTCTTCTTTTCAAGCCTTCTCAAGCTTTGCATTTCTTCAGAGAATAACCTCTTCTCCTTTGGCTGTAATAACTCTTGAGTCACGGAGATCCTTTTGTAGTGACCTTCTCACTGTAGGGTAAGTAGCAATCCTGTTATAGCGGAGGGAACAGCTTCAGTAAAGCTGATACCAAATTTAATGTTTTGGTTTATGATTGATTTTCTACCAGTCCAATTTGGAAACTGCACCTTTCCACCTTCCCTCTTATTCTATTCCTACACCAGCATGTAATCTTTTACCCACTAAGTAAAGAGACTGTTAGACTGGGATGGGCCAACCTAGAGAAAAATACTGTCCTTAAAATGCTGTTAAATTCTACTCCTGGTCCTTTCTAGCCTGTTTTTTTAAAACAAAACCCAAAAAAACCCCAAATAACCCAAAAAACTCTACTATTTTGCTGTCTTAATAACTGTTTTCTGTTTGAAACATATATTCTTTGTTCAAGAATGTTATCTACCAGCACAGAAGAACTGATCTTGATACACTGTTTGTCTTCTTTCTGATCCCAGAATGATAAGACTAAGATTTCCAGATGGAATTTTCTAATCTGCAGCTCTGGGATGAATTAAGCACTCACAACAGAGGTGTAACTGGATTATATCACTGTCTTCCTATTATTCTTGCAGATCAAAGAAGAACACAAGTAGATACTTACATTCTAAAACATTCAAAACAGATGGTTGGTTTCTTTTTGTAGAGATTTGTGCTTTTCAGCAAAACAATTGGAAAAAGGCCATCATTCATTTCTACCAAATGAGATTATTCCAGGTCTGTGTCTTATTTTCTTTTTTGATTTGCAGCTGAAGATGATCTTCTACGAGTGGCTTGGTCTTTGTAGCAAGTACGAATTCTTGTACTCAAATATTTTTGTGTCTGGCCACTTCCAGGAGAGTTGTTGCTTACAGGTTGTGTGATAGTCTGTCATATCTCCCAATTACTCTGCCATTTAGATTTCTTATAGCCCTCATCCACACCCCAGAATGCAACCGTGCAAGGCCAGCAGCTTCTGCAAAGTATTGGTGACATAAAGGAGAGGAGAGCTGAACCCTGACACTTGTAGGCAGGATAGAGACACAAGGGGAATAGCTGGAGCCAGGCTGGGGTGTTGCTGCCAGCACCTTTTAGCTGTCAGCTAGGGGGAAAGAAACTGGGGGCGAGGGGGATGAACAATATTAGAGAAGGAATCAAGCCCACACCTGTTTTCCAACATACTAACTATGAAAATAAGCTCAAGAGAAACATGACTAAAATAAAAACTAATGAGGGCATGTAGCCAATCTAGACGCTATATTTTCCTGGCTGGTAAAGTTCATAATTATTGTTGGAGATGTCAGGATTTACAGTTCCAACTCATAGTATGCTCACCACAGGCAATCCAACTGCATCTGATTGTTTAATGCAACATGTAGATAAGAATGACTATATATATAAATAGGTGTATTTATTAATGGGATTTTGCATTTGAACATAGAGCAAACAACTCTAAAAATAATTCCTAAAGACAGATGTGGTGGTTTCCCTTGGCTAGCACTGGGCT
>NW_010296547.1:46192-46497 GCF_000700745.2 Antrostomus carolinensis | reverse complement strand
AAGATTTCCCATTTTCCCCAAAAGCTCCAATGTCAAGAGGAGGAATTTTAGGCTTTGGGGTACCAGCAGCGCTGAACCTGGCCTGGATCTGTGGTCTTTAGAGACTGGTACGTGAAGGCAGGGTCTGGATCTAGGATACAGAAAATAGGACATAAAGTCACAATCAGGACTTGTGTTTCTCAATGCAATAATGGATTTAGGCCACATGGTCCTAAAAAGTTGGTGACCAGGCAAAGAGGGCACCAGAAACCAGCTTACACAGCCTGGAGCCAGGAGAAGACCTCAGAGTGGGGAGAAAGGAACCT